>NC_141543.1:63919000-64080500 GCF_021556685.1 Rattus norvegicus
TGTTTTTTATTTTATTCCCTCTGATGTGAGCAGTCCTCTCTCGGTATATAGCTCCAGGAACATGGGCTGTGGCAAAGGCATACCTGTTATCTGTGTAGATGTTAATTTTCTTGCTGGCCCCAAGTTCCAAGGGAAATTAGCTCTCCTTACTGCGCCAATATGCTGAAGGGTAGAGGTTCAGCCAGCCCATCTGACATTTGTGTCGTCCACCACGGCAGCACCCACTCATCTCTGAACTTCATGAAGAAAACTGCTCCTGTCTGTAAACCAGGTAGCCTCAGCTTCTGGAAGGGGTTGGTTTGAGAGGTTGTTCCTCTACCCATGGGCTTCTGTCATTATTTGACACTTGTGCTGTGGTGGCTCTAGGTCAGGATTGGGCAGCAAGATGGCAGGGTTGAGCCCACCTGGTGGAGAATCTAGTCCATGTCAGCCGATAGGTGGTCCCATCCTCTGGGTCTTTCCATTCAAAGGTGAAGTACTCTTAACTTGGGGTGCCAAGGTCAGGCAGAAGAAAGCATCTTTCAAGTCTAAAACTGTGTACCAATTTCTGGAAGGTGACAAAGAACTCAACGGAGTGTAGGGGTTAGGCACAATAGGGTGGATGTCAGCCACTCTACCACAGTTTATCTCTTTTAGGTCCTGGACTGAGCAATAATTGTTAGTGCCTGGTTTCTTAACTGTCAGGAGTGGTGTGTTCCAGGCCAAATGTAACCCCCTATGCTGGAAGAGCTGGGGGATGTGTGGCTTAATTCTTCCTCATGCCTCCCCGGACATTGGGTACTGGCACACCAAGGCAGAATCAGCCTGGGTCTTAAGTTCCACTATGTTCCACAGCCTGCAGATACGCATGACCTAGCCCAGCCATTTCAGCCCAAGTAAGAGGAAACCTTTCTAGCCACCAAGCAATATCTTCTGTCTTTTGGGTGTTTGTCTCAAACAATATGTATTTGTTCTCCAGCCTAATGCTAAAGACCTGGACAGGTTCTTCAGCAGGCCCCCTCAATTGAGGACCCTCAGGAAGGAAGTAGCTTTGAGCCCCCATCTTGGATAACAAATCTCTCCTGAGCAAGGGACAGGGGCAGTCATAAATGATTGGGATACCTGGCCCATGCCCTGGTCCACAATTTTTCAGGTAGTCCATGAATATTGTTTATTCCCAGTGGCCTCTTGGACTCATGAGTTTTTTGCTGGAAACTGGCCCATCAACTTGGAGGAGGACTGAGTGTTGGGCCCCAGGATTCACCAAGAATTGGATGAGTTTCCCTTCCACTTTCAAGGTTACCCTGGGTTCAGGGAAGGGAGTCTGAACCCTGTCTTCCGTAGTTGCTATCTTCCCTCAGGGTTAACACCTTCAACATCTGGGGGGAGGTGCTTTTTCCAAGGCCTGGGATTTCCTGCCCCTGGCTTCTATTTGTTGGGAAACTCTCAGGCCCAGTGGCCTCTCTCCTCACAATATGCACACTGGTCCTTTTCAAGGGGGTTTTCTGTCTCTCTTTGGTTGGAGTCTTTGCTCTATGCTTTCCCTAACTATTGTAGCCAAGATTCTCTAAAAATTCCTTTTCTGTCACTTCTCTTTTTTCATCTCTCTTTCATCATCTTCCTCTTTCTCTGCTCCTTCTCTGTCTCCCTGTTATGGTAGACTTTCTCAGCAACCTGTACTAAATCCCTCAACAACTTATCCTGTAGTCACTCTGCCTCTGAAGCTTTTTCCTGATATCCCTACATAGATCTTTTATAGCCAGGTCTATAAAAGCCATTGTCACAGTAGCTTTGTGCTCCTTGCTGCTGGGGTCATAGTGTGTATATTGGTGGAATGGCTTCATGAGACGTTCTAGAAAGGCTGAGGGTGACTCGTCTGGTCCATGCTTAACCTCATGTACTTTGGTTAAATTTGTGGGTCATCCTGCGACCCCCTTGAAATCTGCCAACAGAATCTGGTGGTAGACCTTCAGGTACTCCTTACTTCCTGCCATATTAAAGTCCCTGTCAGGTCTAGCCAGGGGATATCTGCTGTTGATGACAGCCTGGTCAATCGATGGTGCCCCCTTGTCTGAGGGGGGACATTCTTTATGGCTTCCTGCATTATCCTCTCTTGCTCTTTGGTAATAAAGGACACCCTCCTGAGTTGTTGGATATCAGTACAAGTCAGGCAAAATGAAAGGTCAGTATTGCATAGCCTGATTGCAATCCTCATCTATGGGCCTGTAGGCTCAGAGGGGGAGGACCACTGTTACATTGGGTGAAGTGGCCCTTTTGTTTCTGGTCCCCATGGTCAGTCCTGGTTCTGAGGGCCCCTTCCCACCCTTCCCTTGTTGGGGCCAGAGGAGGGGGGTAAAGGGATGCTGGATGAGGGCTCAATGGAGATCCTTGAGGAGGGGCCATGGGAACTGGGACCATGGTAGAGCGATAAGAGGGTGGAGGATCCAACAGTATCAGATCCATTGTGGAAGGTCCTGGAGGATGTTGTTCTTTACAGACTCATTGGTCTCTACAGGGTTATTCTCCTTCATGGCTAAGACCTGTGAGAGTCTTAGAGACAAAAAAGCTTTTATCCAAGAAGGATGGGGGTGTGTCCTCCACTAGATCCTTTCAGGTAACTACATAGGGCCCTTGGTCTGGGTGCCTGAGGGATCCTGGTCTAAGGGGTCTTTCCTTTACTGCTTTGATCAATTGAAAATCAAGGGTCCCTCCGGGTGGCCACCCTATTCTGAAAGTGGGCCATTCAAAGGAGCAGAGAGTAACTAATCTGCCCTTCTTTACTACTACTGACAAGTTTTCTCCTCTTTCCCCAACTTCTGTCTAGTGGCTAACTAGGATGTTTAATGGGGTTAGATTCAGTTTGTCCCATGTCCAAAAATAATGTCAGTTGAAGTCCAAGTCCAAAAAAACAGAGAAAGACAATCAAGACACAGACAATTCACCCCTGCCATAGGCACAGAACAAGATTTTGTCGGCTCCTGCTGATACTGAAGTCCAAAAGCAAAGAGAAAGACAATCAACACACGGACAATTCACCACTGCCATGGGCGCAGACACCAGGTAATCGGGTAACTCAGTCAGGCTTACACTGATGTAGAGTCCAACAGGTGACTCAGCCAGCTTACGCTGGTATCGAGTCTAACAGGTTCCAAAAGGAGCAGAGTCCTCCCAACTCCCTTAAGTGGGGGTGGGCTGAAGCATCCTCCAGACTCACCAAGTCATGACCTTAAGGCACGTCTGCCAGCCACAACTTGACTGCACCAGACCAGAGGCTCTCTAAGCTTTACAGACACTCATGAGCAAACCAAAAGCAAGACAGAAAACATGGATACAGATAACACAGATATAGACAACTGTGGTACCTGACATCAAGCTCAAGCTGTTCCTCCGACTACCATTCCTTGCGACCACATAGTGGGTCAGGCTTCCTGGCCAACGCACCAAATGTAAGGCTCGAAGTGAGTCTTAACTACTGGGAGATGCCCCAAGTGAGACACAAACATGGAGTTTGATGCAAACGCAAGAGGTTCATTTTTCCAGCTTTTTGGGGCCAACCCTCAATCAGCCCCTCATGGTGAGTGACTAGAAGGTGACCAATATTTCTTTTTATAATAGAACTGTTATGAAGTCCTTCCTGATATCAAAACTGCAATGAAAACTCTGCCAGTCTTCCAGTTAATTTCTGAGTTAGAAAGCAAGCATTTACAACTTAGAGTACATGAGAGCAAGATTAGGAGAAGAGAGCAAAGAGAACATTTTTGGAGATCTTTTCTTTTTCTTCTTTAATCCTTTGTACAGTCCAGACTTCATCCTCCTCCCAGTCTATACCCCCTGACCACACCCCTTCCCATGTATCCTCCCTCCCCCATCTCCAAGAAGGATGTCTCCCTACCACCAGACCTCCCTACTTCCTGGGGCCCCAAGTCTCTCGAGGGTTAGGTGCATCTTCTCTCACTGAGGCCAGACCAGGTATTCCTCTGCTGTATGTGTAGGGGGCCTCATATCAGCTGGTGTATGCTGCCTGGTTGATGGCTCAGTGTCTGAGAGATCCCGGAGGTCCATATTAGTTGAGGTTGCTAATCTTCTTATGGGGTCACCCTCCTCAGCTTCTTCCAGGTTTTCCCTAATTCAACCACGGGTGTCAGCAGCTTCTGTCCATTGGTTGGGTGTAAATATCTGCATCTGACTCTTTCAGCTGCTTGTTGGGCCTTTTGGAGGGAAGTCATGATTAGCCCCTGTTTGGAACACATCATAGCATCAGTAATAGTGTCAGGCCTTGGGGCCTCCCCTTGAGCTGGATCCCAATTTGGGACTGTCGCTGAACCTCCTTTCTTTCAGGCTTTTCTCCATTTTTGTTCATGCAATTTTTTCAGACAGGATCAATTCTTAGAAAACTTTTTAGATATAGAACTTAGAAGTAAAGATTAAAACCACTTTTCACAATATCCATATGTTTATTTGGACATTTATACATTTTTTTAGTTTAAAATGACATGTACAAAGTTAAAACAACACATGTTGGGCATGACACTTTTAGGAGAAATATAGAAAATGCATAAACTTGTATATACATTATGCTTTTAATAAAATTATTTACTGTTAAGATCAACCCAAAACAAACAAAACCTCCCACTTTTCTAAGTGTCCCTTTTTCTTCCTGTGACTTCAACTAGCAGTCTGGGAGTTAGAGCCACACAGTTCCTGCAGACTTAGAACAATGTCTACTTTTCTTAATTCCCCACTGTTTTACTATGAGCTGTTAAATGCCAGAGGCTGCAGTTTTCTGGTCTCAGAGGAACTCAGACAAATGGGTCAGCTACTGCAGCAAAATGACTTAGACATAGATAGGTAAACATTTTCTTATTAAACAGCAATCCTAAGTATCTCAGAAGACCAAGCCTTGCACCCCATTGATGCTCTTCCCCCTTCGCTACCTTCAAGAGAGTCAGAAAGAAGAACCTTTGGCTCCAAGCAGATAGAGATAGATAAAAAGCAGAAGTTTGAACAAATGCTAAAATCTGAAAATAAGTTCATATCAGAAGGAGCAAGAGTCTAGCATTGTAATACATCTACACTATAATTTTCCAGGAACAAAGACAGGCAAGACAAAGAGAAAGGTAGATCAGGTCCCTTAGACCAGTCTCCTTGTTAAACTACTTAACTTCTTAATATAGTGGACCATTAGTATAGCTTGTGGGCTTTCATGGTGAAAAATTCTACAAAATATTCACATTAGTATGTTTATAGAATGAAATTATGTTAAATTTTCAATTTTTATCATTATAGGTTTAGTTGAATTTTTCTTTTGCAAAAGATTCTTTCCATTGCTCCCTTTATATCTCTATTCCTCAGGCTGTAGATAAAGGGGTTCAGCATGGGAGTCACCACTGTGTACATCAAAGACATGACAGTCTCCTTCACAGTAGAATTATTACTGGAAGGACATAAATAGAGACCAATGACTGTCCCATAGAACAGTGACACTACAGACAGGTGAGATCCACATGTGGAAAAGGCTTTGTAGATACCTTGAGAAGAAGGGACCTTGAGAATGGAAGACACAATTCTTACATAGGACATGATAATGAGGGCAAATGGAAGGACAAGAAAGAGGCTGACCACAATAAATATCACAACCTCATTAACACGGGTGTCAGAGCAGGCCAGCTTCAGCAGAGCAGACATGTCACAGAAAAAGTGGGGGATCACATTGTCCTCACAGAATGACAATCTGGCCATGAGCAGGGTGTGCAGCATGGCATGGAAGGTAGTCAGCACCCAGGACAGCACCACCAGACTCACACAGAGCTTGGGGCTCATGATGCTCATGTAATGAAGGGGGAAGCAGATGGCCACATAGCGGTCATAGGCCATGGCCACAAGCAGGAAGTTCCCGAGGTCTCCAAAAAACAGAAAGAAGTATATTTGTGACAGGCAGCCTGCATAGGGGATGGATGGAACTTGGCTCTGCATGTTCTGCAACAACTTGGGCATCGTAACAGAGGAAAAGCAGAGGTCAGAGAAGGACAAGTTGCTGAGAAACAAGTACATGGGTGTGTGGAGATGGGAATCCAGTAGAATGAGGATGATGATGATGAGGTTCCCTAGAACAGTGGTGAGGTACATGGACAGGAACAGGGCGTAGAACACGTGCTGGTGCTCTGGGGGAATGGGCAGGCCCAGGAGAAGGAACTGGGAGATGACAGTTTGGTTCCTTTCTGTCATGGTGTCTATGGTACCTTTAAGAGAAAAATCTATCAGTTTTTTTTTACAACTTTTTTTTTTTATTAACTTGAGTATTTCTTATTTACATTTCGAGTGTTATTCCATTTCCCAGTTTATGGGCCAGCATCCCCCTAACCCCTCCCCCTCCCCTTCTTTATGGGTGTTCCCCTCTCCATCCTCCCCCCATTGCCGCCCTCCCCCCAACAATCACTTTCACTGGGGGTTCAGTCTTAGCAGGACCCAGGGCTTCCCCTTCCACTGGTGCTCTTACTAGGATATTCAATGCTATCTATGAGGTCAGAGTCCAGGGTCAGTCCATGTATAGTCTTTAGGTAGTGGCTTAGTCCCTGGAAGCTCTGGTTGCTTGGCATTGTTGTACATATGGGGTCTCGAGCCCCTTCAAGCTCTTCCAGTTCTTTCTCTGATTCCTTCAACGGGGGTCCTGTTCTCAGTTCAGTGGTTTGCTGCTGGCATTCGCCTCTGTATTTGCTGTATTCTGGCTGTGCCTCTCAGGAGAGATCTACATCCGGCTCCTGTCTGCCTGCACTTCTTTGCTTCATCCATCTTGTCTAATTAGGTGGCTGTATATGTATGGGCCACATGTGGGGCAATATATCAGTTTTTAAAATAAACGTGATCATGTATTCTTGTTAATCATCTGTTATGCGGTCAACAATATTAATTCTTCAATCATCACAGTAATTACATATGTATTCCAAATGTTTATTGATTCTATAATACTGATGATTGAATATTTCATTTTTCTATTATGCTGCAGTGCTCATTACCCCATAAACATTTTGTATATTTGTTTCTGAGACACAGTTCAACATTATTTTCCTCTTACCTGTCCCGATTTTTCACTATTATTTTATGAATATTAAACAACAGTAGTTAACTTTTTCTTCTATTAGTATCTCACATGGCCATGGTCTGAGAGATGTTTTCTGAGCCAAATACTCTCAAAATTCTATGTATAAGCTCATTGCCAATGACAATAGTCTTTTCCCTGTAGATTCTGCTTTGCATTGCTAACTATCTTATCTGAAGTTCAAGAGATTTCAAATACATCTTAATGGTGTTGCTTAGCTCACTCAAGACCTCCTATCCCCACTGCTTTTATAGTTGAGCAAAAGGAATTCCAAATAACATCAGAAACATGAATTTTAGCGAATTCACTTGTTTGTTGTACCTTCAGTCTAGGACATCTGATAGGTTTTCCTGTGTGTTCACTTGCTGTTCCTTCATATCTTACCAAAAGTCCATATTCCCAGAGCAATGTGGCATCTTCTGTCTCCTGGAATATCAAAGCAAATGTTTCCTTTATGTCAATGTCTGTCCTGGCAAACCCCGTTTCAACATGTTTTATCCATACAGTTGTGTTCTGAGATGATAATTTGAATTTTTCATGATTATTGCTTCACGGGGATTATCATTACTCTTAAGAAAAAGGCATACATTTTAGCATGTACACAGCCTCACATTTTTATTTTACTGTGCAGTAAAGCCTTTGTTGGAAGTCATAGTATTTTATCTCCAGTTTTCAAAACTTTCCAGTTCTCATTACTATCATTCTCTGTAGTCTGTGATTTCTTCACCCAGTGTATCCTTCATGATTTAATGTTTATGATTTAATGTTTCATCTAATGTTAAAGACATAAAACTTTTATTTCAAGTAGAATTAATACTCTTTTAAAATATTTTCAGGATATAGACTTACTACATAACAGTTTACTGTGAAAAACCTGAAATTTTGTAATGAGTTTCAGACAAAAATTTTATATGCACAAAAATTATATGGGTAGGTCAGATGTATGATTTTTCTGTGATGTTGGTGACTAAGAATAACATTTTTATGCTTCAATTTTGAATGTCATTGAGATTAATGTAGGAAAATGAATGTGATGATTATTTTTATAAATTATTGAAAATATAAAACGAAGGATGTACTTGTTTCAAAATACCTGGGGCCTTCTCTTCTACAATTACCCAATGTTGTCTAGCTCATTAGATACTTGAAAATACTGATTTTGAGATATGTAAATTTTAATGTTTCTCTAAAGTTTCATTTCAACATTGTCAATAATTTAGTCAGCGTATTTGAATAAAGAAGATTACTGTTCATGCTGTAATGAGACTCATATTGAAGGATATTAGAAGAAAGTGCACTCTTCTGAAGAATTTTGCTTCCAGACTGGACTAAAAACTCCAACCTCTAATATTTTCAGGGACTCCACTGTGCTGACTGGCCCTGAAGATACTGGGTTGATCCAATCAAGAACACACTCCCCCTATTATATTTCTTCTGGGAAACCTTTTTGAATAATACTCAAGATGTCTCTTTTCTGACAAAGGGAGCAGAGGAGGATTCTTATGAGATGTGGGAGGGCTGGAAATGTAGCTCGATGGTATGGCACTTGCCTAGCATGTCCCAAGTATAGCATTTGACAGCTAGCATCAAGCAGAGAAAGAGAAACATTGCCCCCAAAAAGCAAATGAAAATTGGAGTGAGGAAGAGAAGGACTGAGGAAGAGAGGGAAAGAAAGAGCGAGAGACAGTGAGAGACAAAGAGAGAAACAGAGACTATATGAGACCAATCAAATGCTTCATTCTGTTGGTAATGTTTATGATGTTCACTGTTTGTATATCTGAGTATTATCAAATGAAGATATATGTAGGAAAATCACACAGTTTCTGAAGTTCTTTTGCTCTGTGAATGACTGGGACCCATATCTTACATAGGATGATGTAATCAGAAACCAGAGACCTAACCTGGACTTATTTCTACTGATGACCTCTAATGACTTCCTATCTGTTTCAGCTGTCAAATATACAAGTTTGATCTGGAAAGCGAGAATTTCTCATGAAGTGTTTCTAACATTAAGTATGCAGGAAGCCCTTCAAACAATAGTATAAACATGAAAGGAAGAGCACCAGAGATTTTGAGACAAGTACATGTTTTTTTTTAATATTTACAATGATATATAAAATAAATTAATCCTATTTGTTTTCCCACATCAACTTCAATGTCACTCTCTGAGCTAAAATGTAAGGAAATAATTTTTACTCACCAATATTATAGGACACTGCACTTCTGACCCATTCAGATATTTTCATAAGTCTAAAATCTCTTGTCTGAAATTGCACACAGACCAGATTATGCCTCTGTAGTTCAGATTCTACATGACAAATGCACACACAGATGATGCCAGTAGCATGGTCAGTGGATTATATTAAAGAACAATTGCATCTATTACTACTAAGCACAAAGGTTTAGCTTTGTCAGATAAATTATGATCTTGGATCTTTCAACTTGTCTATAGTTTACTAAATCTTCATAGGTGTAGGCATATTAAAGAAGAATTAAGGACCACAGAAAGTATATTAAATTTGACTTAAGAACTTGCAGGCTGGGCGCAGAATTATACAACTGTAATTCCAGCTGAGGATCACAGTAGCTGAAGGCATAAGAACACTTTGAATTCAAAGTACCCTTAGGCAACAAAGTGAGTCCCATCCTCGAAAACCCAAACAATTTTGTTGCAATCATATGATCTTTGAGAACATTGCATAAGAAGTAATTGTAAAGAAGTCTGTCATTATTAGTTATAATTGGTGCTCACTATATATGGTGTCCATGAAACAAAATCCTTCGATAGTAGCAAAGTCTTCATGGGGAAGAAATAGCAATGAATAATTTTATGGTACCTGAAAATATGTCCAGTGTGACATAAAACCAATACTCTCAGCCTGGAAGAACTTAAGGAGACAGATCACTTTACTCGGAGTGCAAGGGTAAAAGTTACTGCTCTTCTTTAGTCACTGTAGACACAGGTCCAAACACGTCCTACAACCATCCCTTAAGTATGCGCCTCTGTTTCTCTCATACCCTCTTCTACTCATCCCTGTGCCTAAGAGGCTCTGCATCCCAAAGGAGTCCAGTACCTCATTAAATGCAGTAATTACCAGGAACCTCTGTAGGACCAGTTTTCTCATTGTCTTACAGCGGTGACTGATTATCACCACCAATAGCATTACTGTACTTAGGGGAGGGTAGAGTTTGAAAGAAGCTAATGAATGGATTCTTACCCCTTTACTTTTTCATGTAGCTAAATCTGACTCTTTGTGGAATGGAGAAGGGGCCCAGAGAAAAGGAGTTTGTAAAATTCCTAGAGCAATCAGAGACAACACTCATGGATAGAAAATACATCAGAGACCAGCATTCATTCAAAAAGTCACAGTGACTTTTGAAGACATACAGTTTGGAAATGTTCCCAGGCTTTTATGAGGAATAGTCATGTTGCTAGGGTGAATCAGACTTCTGTGACCAACTTCCTCTGCCAAAATGTTAAACACAGAAATAAGACGAAAGAGAAACTTGTCCATACCATGTTTAATTCTTATTCTAATTAATATATAAATGAAAAACCCATATTCCCACCTCATTTGGTTACTCATGTTTTATTCTTATCTCTTTAGGAAAACATCAGTAACATTACACCACCATCCCCCCTACCATTCTTTAGAGGCTTCACCTTATGCCCTAATGCCACATCTTATGGCCCTGTCTATGGTCCAGAAGCCATAGATTACTTATAGTTTCTTACTCCTGGACCAGTCCCATGTACAAGGCAGTCATCAGCTTAATGAACTTCTTTATGAAGTGACACACTGCAGACTTTCAATTGAGGGATTCAAAATTGTTTCTCATTGCATTTGTATTTGTTAGAGGTGATAGGGGCTGGAGAGGAGAGATGGCTCAGTGGTTAAGAGCACTGACTGCCCTTCCAGAGGTCCTGAGTTCAATTCCCAGCAACCACGTGGTGACTCACAACTATCTGATATGGGGTCTGATGCCCTCTTCTGCTGTGTCTGAGGGCAGCTACAGTGTACTCACATACATAAAATAAATAAATCTTTAAAAAAGAAGAGATGATAGTAATATTTATTTTTGGACACAGCAATATAATTTTGGAAAAACAATCTTACAGCACTTAAATTATCCCATCACAAATCTACATTTACAGGATTTTAAGTCTCTATCCCAAATCTCTTAGATCTCACACTTTCAACGAAGTAGAACAATGGAAAAAAATCAAGACAATAAATCCAATAGCTTTTCTGCATACCATCTGTCTTAGTTAAGGTTTTACTGCTACAAACAGACACCATGATCAAGGAAACTCTTATAAGGACAACATTTAATTGGGGCTGGCTTACAGGTTCAGAGGTTCAGTTCATTATCAAGGGGGGGACATGGCAGCATCCTAGCAGGCATGGTTCAGGAGGAGCTGAGAGTTCTACATCTTCCTCTGAGAGCTGCTAGCAGAATACTAGCTTTGAGACAGCTAGGATGGGGGTCTTAAAGACCACGCCCACAGTGATACACCTACCATAACAAGGTCACAGCTACTCTAATAGGGTCACACCTTTTAATAGTGCCCCTCCCTGGGTTGAGCATATACAAGCCGTCACCCCAACATTAAATTCATGGAGCAGAAAATTAGAAAATATCACTTGAACAGCTTCAAAAATTATGTACATTGTGAAAGATTTCAAAATGAGGAACTCGAAAATGAAGTTGCAAGGCTGGAGTAACCAACATCTATCTAATTGGACTTAAGTTCTGCTCAATAGGAAGTAATTAATACCTGGTACTGCAAAACTTAACCATCCATCTATGGCTGATGAAATCATGGATCCTAGAGAACTTATCCCTTCACTTTCCTAAACTAGTATAATTTCTAACTTCATTAAAAAAATACATGTCCTTATACTTACAGATAAGTGTAGCTGAGGAACCTTATCAAAGAAATTTCAAAAATGCAACAGACAGAGAATATTATAGAAATCTGTAACTTGTCAAAATATGGAGAACATGACCATAGCATACTCAAACCATTAAGATAAATCTACAACACAACTTCTGTACCTCAGAATCAGAAAGCAGTTTAGAAAAAGGGGTGGAAAGATGGTAAGAGTCAAAGGACCAGGGCATCTGCCATAGGATAGTGTTTTCCACGTGTGATAGAGATGATGTACTTATGAAATCTCAACAATGTTACCTAAATAAGACGAACAAAATGACAGCACTAGCTGATGAGCTAATATGAATGGGGGGACAGATCTCATAAGGTCCCACATCAGATAAAAAGCTATAGGCAACTAATGGCTGCTGAGAGAGGAAGGATCATTCTTTGCCAGGTATGAACCCCTGATAAGTTCATTATTCAATCCAAAGTTGTCCGCCTTAAACATATACATGTTTGAGCAATTCTAAATGGACCCAGCAGTATGTATACATCTATCTGTCTGTCTTTCTATATCTATCTGTATATCTGTCTGTGTATATACATATATACATACAATATAGAGGAGGTTATGAATTTGAGAGGGAATTAGATAAAGTAGGAAAAATTGGAAAGGGAGAAGAAAGACTAAAAGTATGTAAAATTTTATTAATATATGAAAATTTCACAAAATATTTTAATCAAAATTAGTAAAAATAAATATTTTAACAAGTGAAGAAATCAAGATACAATAAAATAAACAATGCATGTTTTTTCATTTGTAGATCTTACATTTAACATTTTTATTTCATTATAGCTATCCATTTATCTATAATCTATCTATCTATCTATCTATCTATCTATCTATCTATCTATCTATCTACTTATCATCTATCTATCAATCTATCTGACCCTAACCTTTGAAACTGCTATAGGAAATTAAATAAAACACTTCAAGGTATAACTAAACACAGGCTGGGACTATCTGAAAAGAACTCCCACAGTGCAGGAGATAATTGCAAGAATTGACAAATGTGATATGTGAAATTAGCTTCTTCACAACAAAAAATATCTGTGGAGTAAAGAGATAGTCTACAGAATGGGTGGACTTTTTCCAAGTACACATCATGCATATGTCACCATCTAGGCTATATAAATAACTGAAAGTAACCAAACAACACAAACCCCAAATAATCTGATAGACAAGTGGCTAATGAATGGATAGTCAAGTCTCAGCAGAAGAAACACAAAATTAAGAACAATTAGCTGAAAAGGTGTTTTTCTGAGTTTGGGTCACCTCACTCAGAATGATTGTGTCAAACTTTGTGCATTTATCTGCAAGTTTCATGATTTTTTTCTTAACAGCTGAATAATATTCCACTATGTAAATGTACCACATCAGTTGATGGACATCTAGGATGTTTCCATTTCCTGGCTATTGTACATCGAGTAACAATAAACATGGGAGAGCAAGTATCTTTGTGTTAGGATAAAGAGTTCTTTAGAAATATGCCCAAGAAAGATACAAATGGATAGTATACATTATTATTCTATTTTATTATCACTTTTTATTGATTCTTTGTGACTTTCACATTATATACCACAACCCTACTCACTCCTCATCCCTTTGTATCTACCCGCTGCCCCTGCAACTTCTTTCCCCAAAAGAATAAAAAAAAGAAATTAAAACAAAACAAACACCATTCTGTGGAAATTGTAGTTTGTCACACAGTATACCCTTTTGATTACACACCTTTGCTTTCAAGTGTTCATTGGAATGACTTATTGGTCTGGTTTGAGGCCTTTGGCTTCTACTACACTATCAATACTGGATCCTACATAGACTTACTCCTTTTGGATATCCTGTTGTTGGCCCTGTATCATGGAGATTCTCCAGCCTTGGATCTGAAGGGCCAGCCCCTTCATCTTCATGTGCTCTCGCAGTTCAAAGATGGGGTCGATATTAGGGTGGGCCAACTCAAAGCTCTGTATCTGAGCTGTCTTGTAGCTGAGGTGGTCAGTCCACAAACTGTTGCATTCACACCATCAGGGTGAGCTTTCCATCACTGTTCCAGCTAGCACAAGCAATGCCACAACAAGCAAAGGGCAGAAACAGCTTTCCAGATCTCATGCTTTTGGGGCCAGCTCACTGGTGCCCAAGCCAGAAGTGCCAGCTCTACTGTGCTACCCATGTGAGGTGCATGGCCTTTCTTTCATAAATTCTGCAGCCAGTGAGGGGCAGAGCCAGCCCTCCTACTCTCAGGACCTTGGGGTCAGCTCTCCAGTTGAAGGTAGTGAGGAGTGAGGGAGGTTATCATTCCTTAGCCTATACCACCTGTGGCAATGGGATGACAGGACAAGCTCTCTAGAGCCATGTGCTCAGAGATTGTGCTTCTACCAGCAGACCCAGTTCTACTGGATGGCATGGTGCAGGGCCTGTTGTAGGGCCTTTTCTTCTGAGTGCTGCAGCCACTGAGGGGTGGGAGTAGTTTTTCAGAATGCTGAAGGCAGTGAGGTTGGGGTCAACTCTGCATAATGTTTCAGCATCACCATTCAGGTGGCAACACAGATCAGGGATTTTCAAAATGGCTTTTGTTGGTAATATGAACCACAAACATTGATACAGACCTACTGCTGCTACGTGGCTATAGACCTAGACATGGCCCTCAGTGGCAGTGCAGGCTGGAGCTTCACTATGGCATCAGGTGACAGGGCAGGCTATTCATCTCAGGCTATTTCTCTCCACTCTCAAGTATTCAGTTCCTTCTCTCTTCATAGTGCTCAATTTATTCAGATTTTCTTTTGCTCCCATCTCTCCACCACATATTTGTACATTGTAGTGGCTCCTGCTGCAGAGAGGTCCACAAAATGGGCATGTCTTTGGGCATCCTCTGCCTATCCTTACTGCATGGTATGGTGGTGGTGGCCCTCTCCTATCATTATTTCATTAGTATTAAATTGTTTTATTTTAAAATTTTATTAAAAAGTAAATACATCACTTTCCCCTTTCTTTCCCTCCCTCCAATCCACTCTCAAAGCAGTAGCCTCTTTTTCTTTTTATTGTTATCTGTCTGTCTGTCTGTCTGTCTCTTGTCTATCTGCTTATTATATACTTGTCTGTCTGTCTATCAATCAAAACTATATAAGCACAACTTGATGAGCTCATGTTTGTTATTTGGATAGATATGATTTCAAGGCTAACTGCTTTGTATTGGGTAATCAATCAGGGGGTTAATCCCTGGGAGTACTTAACTCTCTTTTTCTTAGTAATCATTAGTTGCCTATAGTTTTTCGTCTGGTGTTGAGACCCTGTGAGATTTTTTGCTCACTTCTGTATTAGCATGTCTATTGATATTGTCATTGTTCAGGCCTTGTTAAAGTGGACATTTCTAAGAAAGGCAGTCACACAGTAGACTTCCTGGTATTCCGATTTTTGTAATCTTTCCATTCCTTCTCCTGTGATATTACCTGGACATAGAATGCAGTAGCTATGCTGTTGATGTAGCCATCGAGGCAGGACTCCTCACATATATTGATCTTTGTATTGTGTGCAGTTGTGGCTCTCTTTAATGGTCACTATAAATTATTTTTTAGATAATTTTCTGATAATCTTACACATGTACACAACAACTCTCACCTCTTCCCTATGATTTCTGTCATATCTCTCCTCTCCACAGATTGCTTTTCACATTTATGACTATTCATTTTGTTTTGTGACCTATTGAGATTATCTAGTCTATCTGTTGGACCCTGGTGAGATCAGCTATAAATACACTACTACAGATGGTGGTTATCCGTTCCCAGAGTCTGTGAACAATTAATAGTTAAAAAAACTGGTGGGGCCCCATGAACCCTCTATCTTTATCTTTGCCCCTTTTAAAAAATACTCATTTTTGAGAATTTTATAAGCTTATAGATATCACTGAGAACAGACAACAAACATCTATGCTAGAAAACAACACAAATGATGAACACATAGTCTAGGGAATTAAGTGATGCAATTATTTAATGACAAATTGTAGAAAGAGCATGTATAAGACTGGAAAAAGGCTGGCAAGCTGAGTTACTTGGATATTATTAAATATTGATCTGAGATTATAAAGTACAGTTTTATAAGCACACAGTCAAACAGACATTTGGACAAAATGATAAAATGGAGTAAATTAAAATAGAAAACCATGGGGATTAGAGATGTGACTTTAATTCTATGCTAGTGTTTTCAAGACCACCTGGACAAGTAACATGTGCATATTCAGATCCCCCAAACTTACTTCCCAAATTCAACTCCTCATATAAACTTCTAATTTGTGTGTTGAAAAGTTATGTTGTGGGACCTTTAAACAGAGGGATCCATGATGAGGAAAAATTCTGTGACAACAGCACAATATTAACATTTTTCTGCAAGAAATTATATGAAGATCTGAAGTATTACCATCATAGAAAGGAGGGAGTTTGCTTTTTGCACATTATTTTTTCTAATGCATCTTTTATGTCTCTGTTTCTTAGGCTGTAGATGAAGGGGTTCAGCATGGGTGTCACCATTGTGTACATCAAAGACATGACAGTCTCCTTCACAGTGGAGTTATTAGCTGAAGGACATAAGTAGAGACCAATGACTGTCCCATAGATCAGTGACACCACAGACAGGTGGGAGCCACAGGTGGAGAAGGCTTTATGGATGCTTTGAGAAGAAGGGACCTTGAAGATGGAGGAAACAATTCTTGCATAAGAAACAATGATGAGAAGGAAAGGTAGTACAACTATAGGGCCCCCTAAGATAAATATTGCTAATTCATTATCATGGGTGTCAGAACAAGCCACTTTCAGCAGAGTAGACATATCACAGAAATAGTGAGGGATCACACTGTCCTCACAGAATGACAATCTGGCCATGAGCAGGGTGTGCAGCATGGCATGGAAGGTGGTCAGCACCCAGGACAGCACCACCAGACTCACACAGAGCTTGGGGCTCATGATGCTCATGTAATGAAGGGGGAAGCAGATGGCCACGTAGCGGTCATAGGCCATGGCCACAAGCAGGAAGTTTCCAAGGTCTCCAAAAAACAGAAAGAAGTATATCTGTGCCAGGCACCCTGCATAGGGGATGGATGGAACTTGGCTCTGCATGTTCTGCAACAACTTGGGCATTGTGACAGAGGAAAAGCAGAGGTCGGCAAAGGATAAATTGCTGAGAAACAAGTACATGGGTGTGTGGAGATGGGAGTCCAGTAGAATGAGGATAATGATGATGAGGTTCCCCAGGAGAGTGGTGAGGTACATGGCCAGGAACAGGGCATAGAACAGGTGTTGGTACTCTGGGGGAATGGGCAGGCCCAGAAGGAAGAACTGAGAGATGGCAGTTTGGTTTCTTCTAGTCATTTCTTTACACAAATGCCTTTTCAGGAAGAATAGCAGCATTTAACAATCCAAATGAAGGTGAATGTATTTCAAATTCATCAGACATTGAGATGATGTCACACATTTACGTCCTCTACAATAATATCATCAAAAGTAGTATACTGTTCAGATCAACATGCCTTTATCAATAATTATTAAGGCCTTTTAACTTCTTTTTAGCATATAGTTCACCAGGCAGTTCTTTCTGAAACATTTTTCTATTTAGTCTTGTCATGAAATTGAATTTTTTTCTTAGATTTACCTTGCTAGTCATCCTAGATGAATTGAATTGCCTGTGATTTATCATTTTCTCATTGTGTGATGGTTCTAAAGAAGTTTTCCATACTATCTATCTATCCATCTATCTAACATGTATATGTATATGTACAGCCACACATATGAACATATCTATTTCTTTAAGCTTTGCAGAATGCAAAGTTACTCTACTTGACCACTCTAAAACTTTGACACTAAGTGATCAAGTTCAGAGAGGTAATTTTGTATTTATTAAACACATAGTGTAAGAGTTTATGATAGTTTTTAGTAATTATTATAATTAAAAGCATCTACAGAGACTATCACTGGTATTGATGTAGGAAAATTTAATGACAATTTCTATAAATTATTGAAAATATAAGGACAAGAACAAGGTATGGACATATATGCAAAATTATCTCGAGTTCTTCCTTATCCATACATACCACTAAGAGATTGATATTTTTAAGGCCATGATAACAAGTTTTGACAAGTGCCAGTCAATTCTTAATGATGTTAGGAAGGTATTTTCAATATTGTCAATATTGAAGTAAGCAGACCTAAGAAATCAATCTTTATAATATGGCAATTCCTATGGAACAAGATAAAGGATATAAAAAAAGAGAAGTCTTCCAAAAGACAAATTCTGACTTCAGACACAAGACTTTAGTCTCTACTCTTCTTAGAGACTCTTGAGGCTGTCTCTGCAGGTATTAGACCCTCAGCTGCTAATATTGTATAGACTGTATCCTTTAAATAAATTGCCCTTTCTGTTATGTTTTTCTATTTTCTTCTAGACAGTCTTGATTAAAGAACCCTAGCAGTTTTAGATGGCAAAGAAATCAGAAAAAGGGCATTAAGAGACATGCGAGGGTAGGTGTATAGTCCAAATGTATAGTGTTTGACCAGCATGCCCAACATTCAGTGAAACCACCCAACTGCCTCAGGATGAAGAGACCTTCACTCTGTTTATGGATATTTAATGCTGTTTCATTCAGTGATGCATACTTCAGAATCATGTTTTAATATTATGGAAAGATGAGACATGTAGGGAAAACCATAACCCAGTTTCCTAAATTCTGCTTCCCCTGTGAATGATACAATGAGTGTGGTAGCATATATCTGTAATCCCAGTGCTCCTATGGAAGATGAAATGTGAAGATAAGAGAATCCTTGGAAGACTGGAAGTCAGGTAGCCTAGCATAAATTATAGCAAACAATAAGATCTTACATATTGCGAAATATACATGGCTTTTGATAACCTCTGACCTCTACATAGACAGAGAGATACAGAGATTAGAGAGATACAGATAGAGACAGAAGAACAGAGAGGCAGAGACAGAAACACATAGAGTGAGAGACAGAAAGGAGACAGAGAGGAAGAGACTTAAAACCAGAAGGACTACATAACTTATCTCCATGTAGTAGTGCAGACCTATGTTCAAGCACTTAGAAGGCTGAGGCAGGAGATCACTATGAATTTGAGATCAACCTGGGACACAGTGAATCTCTCCCCACAGAAACCAAATTAAGTTACATAATTCAACTCAATTTTCTAGACTGGGGCTTGAAATGATATGTTTTAGGAGAATATTTGAAGACAGAGCAATTGTAAGAACCACATAGATACTAAAATGTTTATTAATATTTATCGCAAACCAAATACTTCAACTATAGGATAATAATACAAATCAGAGAAGACAAAGATGTATATTATCATACCCAAAAGATTGTCCTGTGAATATGCAATTGGGAAGAAAAAGAAAATACTTTCAAGTAAAAAAAAAAAACAGCAAAGGAATAGCTCACTATCCAGATAATTTACCTTGGATGGCCAAGGGTGATTCCTAAATCCTGATAAAAGATTGTGTTTTTATATTCAGTATGGGCACAGGAAGTCAGCAGATCTGTGGTCTTCTGTAGTGTCTACATAACATTTCATATCTCCCCTACCATGCATCTCTATAATAAGAGGCTGTGAGTCCCAGAGGAGTCCAGTGCTGCAGTAACTCATTAACTTCTCTATTGCCAGTTCTCTCAGTGACCTACAGAAATGACTGATAATCACTGATCACAGATAACTACACTTTGAGGGTCATAAAGTAGGAGAGCAACTCATGGGTGGATGTTAACTTGTTTGTTTGGTGTAGTTTATTCTTTTTGGGGTGAAGAGGAGTATTTGAATTGTTATGTAAACAAAGACTATATGGTGAACAAAATAATATTTCTTAGAAGATAATTTTTAAGTGACCTTTAAAGACATATCATTTGGAAAGGTTGCAGCTTGATAGTCCATCAATATGTTGTAACTCCAGTAAATAAGCCCTTTGAGGAATGAATGTGTTACTGGCAGATATCAGACTTTTATGACATAACTTTCTAAAGCTGTCAATAGTGTTATTGATAGAAATATGAGAAATTACACTTCCCAGGATCATGTTTAATTGTTAAAATTAAAGCACACATTCTCATTCAATTAGATTATTTTTGGCTTCTTGGCTCTAAGAAAAATATCAATGACACCCATCACCACACCACTTGCCCAGCCACTCTCTACACTTGTACTACTGTCTAATGCCAAAGTCTATTGTCCCTGTTATTTTGCAGCAATAGTTGAGATCCATAATTCTGTTTTTCACTAACACTTTGTTGCACATGCAGCATGCAAATGATGTTGGAAGAAATTTTTGATGTTGTGTTATAATGCATGTTTTCCTTCTGAAGAAATCTTCATATTATTCATGTGATAATTGTGACAATATAGGTCATATTAGCATTTTTATTTGGACATGAAAATGCTATGTTTTTAAAAAAAGGAACGCACCAGGAAAATACATAGTATTACTTGCTTCAGTTTTGTATAGGGTTTCTGCCTGCATCCGAACTGATCTGGTCCCACAGATCTCTGTACCTAAATCCTGTGGGGGAGAGCACTGGACTCTTAGAAGTGTGGACAATCCTGAGAGCTCAGGGGAGACTGCCATTTTTTGCTCACATTCCTGGTCCAAGAGGACCTGTCTAGTGCTCTCTGGGCACAGGAATCTGGGAGCAGTCAGGGGCAGGACCCTTCCTGCTTCTGCCTGAGTCCAGAGCTGGAAGTCAGTGACCAGGAGCATCGATCCACCTGACAGCAAAGGTAAGATCAACTTTTCTGCTCTAAGTAACCTACCTGAAGGCTCAGGACACACAAACCCAGGAGTAGTTCTCTGTTCCCAGATCTTGCTGAAAGAAAACAGGTCTACAGGAGTGCTGACACATAGGCTTAAAGGAGGTTCAAGCCACTGTCAAAGACAGCAAGACAAGCTAATACCAGAGACAACCTGATGGCAAGAGGCAAGCATAGGAACCTAAGCAACAGAGACCAAGACTACGTGGCATCATCAGAGCCCAGTTCTCCCACCAAAGAAAATACTGGATATCCAAATACACCAGAAGAGCAAGATTTGGACTTAAAATCACATCTCATGATGATGATAGATGACTATAAGAAGGACATAAATAACTCCCTTAAAGAAATATAAGACAACACAGATAAACAAGTAGAAACCCTTAAACAGGAAACACAAAAATCCCTTAAAGAATTACAGGAAAATACAACAAACAGGTGAAGGAATTGAAAAAAAACCATCAGGGATCTGAAAATGGAAATAGAAACAATAAAGAAAGCACAAAGGGAGATAACCATGGAGATGCAAAACGTAGGAAAGATATCAGGAGTCATAGGCATAAGCATCACCAATGGAATACAAGACATAAAAGACAGAATCTCAAGGGCAGAAGATAATAGAAAACAGTGACACAGCCGTCAAATACAATGTAAAACACAAAAAGCTCATAACCCAAAACATCCAGAAAATCCAGGACACAGTGAGAAGATAAGGATAATAGGTATAGAAGAGAGTGAAGATTCCCAACTTAAAGGGCCAGTAAATATCTTCAACAAAATTATAGAAGAAAAATTTTCTAACCTAAAGAAATAGATTCTCACAGACACAGAAGAAGTTTACAGAACTCCAAATAGAGTGAACCAGAAAAGAAATTCCTCCCATCACAGAATAGTCAAAATACTAAACATACAACACAAAGAAAGAACATGAAAAGCAGTTAGGGAAAAAGGTCAAGTAACATATAAATGCAGTCCTATTTGAATTACACCAGATTCTCACAAGAGACTATGAAAGAGAGAAGATCATGGGTGATATCATACAGAACCTAAGAGAACACAAATGCCAGACGAGGCTGCTATATCCAGCAAAACTCTCAATTAAGTAAGATGGAGAAACCAAGATATTCCATGTCAGAACCAAATTTACACGTTATCTTCTACAAATTCAGCCCTACAAAGGACAATAGATAGAAAACTCCAATACAAGGAGGGAAACTGCACCCTAGGAAAAACAAGAAAGTAATCTGGCAAGAAACCCAAAGGAAGAGAGTCACACAAACATAATTCCACCTCTAACAACAAAAATAACAGGAAACAACAATCACTATTAATTAATATCCCTTAACATCAATGGACTCAATTCCCCAATAAAAAGACAAGACTAACATACTGGATACATAAAGAGGACACAGCATTGTGCTGTGTACAGGAAACACATCTAGGTGACAAAGACAGACGCTATCTCAGAGTAAAAGGCTGGAAAACAACTTTCCAAGCAAGTGGTCCCAAGAAAAAAGCTGGAGTAGCCATTCTAATATTGAATAAAATCGACTTTCAACCAAAAGTTATCAAAAAAGATAATGAAGGACACTTTATATTCATCAAAGGAAAAATCCACTAAGATGATCTCTTAATCCTGAATGTCTATGCTCCAAATGCTAGGACACCTATATTTATAAAAGAAACCTTACTAAAACTCAAAACACACATTGCACCTCACACAATAATAGTGGGAGATTTCAACACCCAACTCTCATCAATGGATAGATCCTGGAAACAAAAACTAAACAGAGAGATAGAGAAACTAACAGAAGTTATGAACCAAATGGATTTAACAGATATTTATAGGACATTTCATCCTAAAACAAAAGAATATACTTTCTTCTCAGGACCTCATGGTACCTTCTCCAAAATTGACCATATAATGTGTCACAAAACAGGCCTCAACAGATATAGGAAATTGAAATAATCCCATGCATTTTATCAGATCACCATTGACTAAGGGTGATCTTCATAACAACAAAAATGACAGAAAGCCCACACATACATGGAAGTTGAACAATGCTCTACTCAAGGATAACTTGGTCAAAGAAGAAATAAAGAAGTTAAAGACTTTTTAGAATTTAATGAAAATGAAGGCACAACATACTCAAAATTATGGGTCACCATAATTAGCACTGAAAGCAGTGCTAAGAGGAAAACTCATAGCTCTGAGTGCCTTCAAAAAGAAACTGGAGACAGCATACATTAGCAGCTTGACAGCACACTTAAAAGCTCTAGAACAAAAAGAATCAAATACACCCAAGAGGAGTAGACAAGCAGGAAATAATCAAACTGAGGGCTGAAGTCAACCAAGTAGAGAAAAATAGAACTATATAAAGAAATCAACAAAACAGGGAGCCGATTCTTTGAGAAAATCAACAAGACAGATAAACCTTTAGCCAATAACCAGAGGGCACAGAGAGAATATTCAAATGAACAAAATCAGGAATGAAAATGGCAACATAGCAACATATTCTGAGGAAATTAAAAAAAATCATTAGATCCTACTACAAAAGCCTATATTCAACAAAACTGGAAAATCTGGATGAAATAGACAATTATCTAGACAAATACTAGGTACCACAGTTAAATCAGGATCAGACAAACTGTCCAAACAGTCCCATAACTCCTAAAGAAATAGAAGCAGTTATTAAAAGTCTCCCAATCAAAAACAGCCCAGGTTCAGGTGGGTTTAGTGCAAAATTCTATCAGACCTTCTTAGAAGACCTCATATTCCACGAAATAGAAACAGACAGGGCACTACCCAAATCCTTCCATGAAGCCATAATTGCCCTTATACCTAAACCACACAAAGACCCAACAAAGAAAGAGAACTTCAGACCAATTTCCCTTATGAATATTCATGAATAAATACTCAATAAAATTCTTGCAAACAGAATCCAAGAACACATCAAAATGATCATCCATCACGATCAAGTAGACTTCATCCCGGGGATGCAGAGGTGATTCAATATATAAAAATCCATCAACTTAATCCTCTGTGTAAACAAACTTAAAGGAAAAAAAACACATGATCATCTAATTAGATTCTGAGACAAAAGTCCTGGAAATATCAGGAATTCAAGGCCTATACATAAACATAGTAAAAGAAATATAGAGCAAACCAGTAGCCAACATTAAACTAAATGGAGAGAAACGAAGTAATCCCATTAAAATCAGTGACCAGACAAGGCTGTCCACTCTCTCCCTACTGATTAAATATAGTACTCAGATTCTAGACAGAGCACTCAGACAACAAAAGGAAGTCAAAGGGACACAAATTGGAAAGGTGAAGTCAAAATATCACTGTTTGCAGATAAGTGACTCCAAAAGTTCCACCAGAGAACTACTAAGCCTGATAAACAACTTCAGCAAAATGTCTGGGTACAAAATTCACTCAAACAAATTAGTAGCCTTTCTGTTCTCAAATGATAAACAGGTTGAGAAAGGAATTAGTGAAATGACACCTTTCACAATAATCACAAATAACATAAAATTCCTCAGTGTGAATCTAACCAAGCAAGTAGAAGTTCTGTATGACATGAACTTCAAATCTCAGAAGACAGAAATTTAAGAAGATCTCAGATGATGGAAAGACCTCCCATGCTCATGGATTGGCAGGATTAATATAGTAAAAATGATCATCTTGCCAAAAGATGACCAAAAATCTATAGATTCAGTGCAATCCCCATCAAAATTTTAACTCAATTAATCATAGAGTTAGAAAGAAAGAGCTATTTGGAAATTCATTTGGAATAACAAAAAACTCAGGGTAGCAGAATCTATCCTCAACAATAAAAGAACTTCTGGGGAAATGACCACCCCTCATCTCCCAGCAGTATTACAGAGCAATAGTGATTAAAAACAGTCTGGTTGGGGTTGGGGATTTGGCTCAGTGGTAGAGTGCTTGCCTAGGAAGCGCAAGGTCCTGGGTTTGGTCCCCAGCCCCGAAAAAAAGAAAAAAGAAAAAAAAAACTGTATGGTATTGGTACAGAGACAGACAGATAGACCAGTGGAATAGAACTGAAACCCAGAAACGAACCCACACACCTATGGTCACTTGATTTTTGACAAAGGAGCCAAAACCATCCAATAGAAAAAAGATAGCATTTTCAGCAAATGGTGCTGGTTCAACTGGAGGTCAGCATGTAGAAGAATGCAGATCAATCCATTCTTATAACCCTGTACAAAGCTTAAGTCCAAGTGGATCAAAGACCTCCACATCAAACCAGATACACTCAAACTGATAGAAGAAAAAGTGGGGAAGAATCTTGAACACATGGGCACTGGAGAAAATTTCCTGAACAAAACACCAATGGCTCATGCTCTAAGATCAAGAACTACAAAGCTTCTGGAAGGCAAAGGACACTGTTGTTAGGACAAAACGGCAACCAACAGATTGGGAAAAGTTGTATCCTAAAACTGATCGAGGGCTTGTATCCAAAATATACAAAGAACTTACAAAGTTAGACTGCAGGGAGACAAATAACCCTATTAAAAATGGGGTTCAGAGCTAAACGAAGAATTCACAGCTGAGGAATGCCGAATGGCTGAGAAGCACCTAAAGACATGTTCAACATCTTTAGTCATAAGGAAATGCAAATCAAAACAACCCTGAGATTCTACCTCACACCAGTCTGAATGGCTAAGATCAAAAACTCTGGCAACAGCAGATGCTGGCGAGGATGTGGAGAAAGAGGAATACTCCTCCATTGTTGGTGGGATTGCAGACTGGTACAACCATTCTGGAGATAAGTCTGGAGATTCCTCAGAAAATTGGACATTGAACTACTGGAGGACCCAGTCATACCTCTCTTGGGCATATACCCAAAAGATGCCCCAATATATAACAAAGACACATGCTCCACTATGTTCATTGCAGCCTTATTTATAATAGCCAGAAGCTGTAAAGAACCCAGATGCCCTTCAACAGAGGAATGGATACAGAAAATGTGGTACATCTACACAATGGAATACTACTCCGCTATCAAAAACAATGACTTTATGAAATTCATAGGCAAATGGATGGAACTGGAAAATATCATCCTGAGCGAGGTGACTCAATCACAGAAAAACACATATGGTATGCACTCATTGATAAGTGGATATTAGTCCAAATGCTCAAATTACCCTAGATGCATAGAACACATGAAACTCAAGAAGGATGACCAGAATGCGGATGCTTCACTCCTTTTTTATTTCTTTTTTTTTCTTTTTTCGGAGCTGGGGACCGAACCCAGGGCCTTGCGCTTGCCAGCAAGCGCTCTACCACTGAGCTAAATCCCCAACCTCTCACTCCTTCTTTAAAAGGGGAACAAGAATACCCTTGGGAGGGGATAAGGAGGCAAAGTTTAGAACAGAGGCTGAAGGAATGCCCATTCAGAGCCTGCCCCACATGTGGCCCATACATATACAGCCACCAAACCAGATAAGATGGATGAAGCAAAGAAGTGCAGCCTGACAGGAACGGATATAGATCTCTCCTGAGAGACACACCCAGAATACAGCAAATACAGAGGCGAATGGCAGCAGCAAACCACTGAACTGAGAACAGGACCCCTGTTGAAGGAATCAGAGAAAGAACTGAAAGAGCTGAAGGGGCTTGAGACCCCATATGAACAACAATGCCAACCAACCAGAGCTTCCAGGGACTAAGCCACTACCCAAAGACTATACATGGACTGACCCTGGGCCCCAACTGCATAGGTAGCAATAAATAGCCTAGTAAGGGCACCAGTGGAAGGGGAAGACCTTGGTCCTACCAAGGCTAGACCCCCAGGGAATGGGATTCTTGGGGGGAGGGTGGTAATGGGAGGAGGATTGGGAGGGGAACACCCATATAGAAGGTGAGGGGGAGGGGTTATAGGGATGTTGGCATATATAAGTACACTGTAGCTGTTTTCAGATACACCAGAAGAGGGCATCAGACACCATTACAGATGGCTGTGAGCCACCATGTGGTTGCTGGGAATTGAACTCATGACCTCTGGTAGAGCAGTCAGATGCTCTTAAACGCTGAGCCATCTCTCCAGCTCAGGAATAACATTTAATGTAAGTAAGAAATACTCAATTTAATATAGATGGAAAAAATAAATTAAAAAATCCCAAAACTCCACGTGGGAACTCTGACAGCTAAAAAACACCGTTAGTGATGTGGCTGGTTACAATATTAACTAAAAAATTCAGTAGCCTTCCTATATACAAATGGCAAATAAACTAAGGAAGAAATCATGGAAACAACACCCCTCACAATAGCCACAATAATATAAAATATCTTGGGGTAGCCCCAACCAAGCAAGTCTAAGAATTTTAAGACAAACCTTTCAAGTCTTTGAAGAAAGAAATTGAAGAAGATATCAGCAGGTGGAAAAATCTCCCATGCCCATGAGTCAGTAGGATTAACATAGTAAAAATGGCCATTCTATCAAGAGCAATGTACAGATTCAACATAATCTCCATCAAAATTCCAACACAATGCTTTTTAGATCTTGAAAGGACAAAACTCATTTCATATGGAAAAACAACAACATAGCCAAAACAGTCATGCAAGATTGTAGTGGCTCATGTTCTCATGGTAATTGTGTTACCCAAAATACACTGTTTGAAGTGTTCAGTAAATAGGCTAAAGGAAAATTACCCCCAGTTGGCTGTGATTGGGAAATAAAATTGCCAACAGCCAATGGCTGGGCAGGGAGACAGAGGAGGGACTTTTATGATTCTTGGGCAAGAAATGCAGGGAGGAGAAGAAGTGAGGGATGTAGGATGGACCACCCCATGAAGGAGCAAGAGAGTGAGATGGATGAAATGTAGGTGCAAAAGGAAAGCGGCTCCATGGGAGGGTTGCCCAGAAGGAAACAGGGCAGCAGAGATAAAATATAGATTTAGCAATTATAAATTCAGGAATATCAGAGGGGAAAGTGTATTAGCCACATGGAGGTTCAGGAGTGGCCCAAGCGTTGAGCTAGTAAGACATATTAAAAATAATGCTGCACATGTGTGTCTTTCATTGGGGGAATCCAAAACATGTGGGTGGGTGTAGAGGAGGTGTGTGCACCTGCCAGGAGCTCAAAACAGTTTAACATTTTACCACCACACCTAATAAAATAACTACTGGAGTTATTACTGCCCCTGATTTCAAAAGTACTATAGAACAATAGTAATAAAAACTGCATGGTAGTGGCATAAAGAGACTTGAAGACTCAGACACAAATCCACATATATATGGTCACCTGAGTTTTCATAAGGAAGAAGTATACAATGTAAAAAAGGAAGCATCTTCAACAAATTGTGTTAATCTAATTGGATGTCTACATATAGAATAATGCAAATAGATCCAGATTTATCACCTAGCACTAAAGTCCAGGAGGATCAAAGATCTCAACATTAAACTGGATACACTCCACCTGACGGCAGAATAAATAGGGAATAGCCTTGAACACATCAGCACAGGAGACAAATTCTACAACAGGACAGCAATAATATAGGCACTAAGATTGACAATTAATGAATGTGAACATGTGAAACTGAAAAGCTTCTATCTCAGTCAGGGTTTGTATTCCTGCACAAAACATCATAACCAAGAAGCAAGTTGGGGAGGAAAGGGTTTATTTAGCTTACACTTCCACATTGCTGTTCATCATCAAAGGAAGTCAGGACAGGAACTCACATAGTGCAGGAACTTGGAGGCAGGAGCTGATGCAGAAGCAATGGAGGATTGCTGCTTAATGATTGCTTCCCTGTCTTGCCCAGCTTTCTTTCTTATAGAATCCAGGACTACCAACCCAGGGATGGCACCACCCACAATGGCACCTCCCACCCTTGATCACTAATTGAGAAAATGCCTTACAGCTGGATCTCATGGAGGCGTTTCCTCAAGGGAGGCTCCTTTCTCTGTGATAACTTCAGCTTGTGTCAAGTTGTCACACAAAACCAGCCAGTACAGCTTCTTTAAGGTAAAGGACACAGTCAATTGGATAAAACAGCAGCCTAAAGAATGAGAAAAGGTTTTTCTGAACTCCATATCTAACAGGGTAAATATCTAAAATATAGAAAGAGCTCAAGAAACAAATCATTGACAAATAAAATAATCTACTTAAAAATGGGGTACAGATCTGAACAGAGAGTTCTCAACAGAGGAATCTTAAATTGCCTCGAAGCACTTAAAGAGATGTTCAACTCCTTAGCCATCAGGGAAATCCAAATCAAAACTTCTCTGAGAGTCCATCTTATTCCTGTCAGAATGACTAAGATCAATAATGTCAGTGGCAGTTCATGCTGACAAAGATGTGGAGTGAGAGGAGCACTGCTCAATTGGCACTACAAAGTTGCACAGCTATTATGGAAATCAGTATCATGGTTCCTCTGAAAATTTGGAATTGATCTACTTCAAGACGCAGTTATAAGACTCCTGGGCATATATCCAAAGGACTCTACATTCTCCCACAAGGACACTTACTAACTACATGCACAGCAGCTTTACTCATAATGTCCAGAAACTGGAAACAACCTAGATGTGCCTCAACCAAACAACAGATAAGGAGGATGTGGGAATTTATAAAACAGAGTACTACTTGGCTCTTAAAAAACAGAAATCATGAAATTCATAGGTAAATGGCTATAACTAGAAAAAAAATATTACGAGCAAGGCAACACAGACTCAGAAAGACAAACATGATATGTACTCACATATAAGTGGATATTAGTTGTGAGGTAAAGGATAACCAAGCACATTAGAATCCACAGGCTAAGTAAGGAGGGCTTTAAGGGGAAACCCTGTAAAAGGAAAATGGAACAGATTTTGCAGGTGGATTGTGGGTAGATGGAGAAGGAAACCCAAGAGATCAAGTGGGTGAGAGAGGGATGCTGGAAGAGAGTAAAGGGAAGACAACTAGAGTACTAGGCCATTTAGGGAATGATGTTGAAACCTACTGCAAAGGAGACTTTCTGGAACCTATGAGGATGACCCTAGTGAGGACTACTAGTAATAAAGAATACTCGCTTCAAGTGGCCATTTTCTGTAACCACACAAGGCTTCTAGTGGTAGGACTGGGACACCAACCAAGTCACAAAATCCACATGAGTCCTGCCTACAAGATGTGCCGAGGCAATGGTGATTCAGAGTTTGTGGGTGTGGCAAACCAATGGCTGATTTAGCATTAGACCCTAGCAACTGAGAGGGAATCTATGCTGGACTCTCCCTGGATGGCCAGGAGCCAGAAACTAGATAACTCAGAGGCTTAGGGTAGAAGCAAATACAACTGACAGGAAAAAAGTCAATGAAAATTACTCCTAATGATATTCTGCTGTGCTGATAGATCAGTGCCTAGCCCAATCACCATCAGAAAGACTTTCTCTGGCAGCTGATGGGAGCAGATGCAGTTGAGGTGGAGTTCAGGAACACTTTGGAACAGGGGGAGGAAAGATCGAAGGAGTCAGAAGGATAGAAGACACTAGGAGAATGCGGTACACAGAAACAGCTACAGGTCTACAGGGGTTTCCAGAAACTGAACCTGCATACATGGTGTGGTTATTTAGCTTGGGATTTCTCTCAGTCGGAATGGGATATCTTTGACTCCTTTGCCTGCCCTTGGAACCTTTTCCTCTTCAGTTGCCTCATCCAGCCTTGATAGGAGGGATTGTGTCTAATTTTATTGCATTTATTTATATACTGTAGCTGTCTTCAAACACACCAGAAGAGGGCATCATATCTCATTACAGATGGTTGTTGCTGGGAATTGAACTCAGGATCTCTGGAAGATCAGTCAGTGCTCTTAACCACTGAACCATCTTTCCAGCCCTATTGCATCTATTTATACTGTGTTTGAATTGTTTCCATGAAGGGAAACAGAGGATCAATGGTTCTGTGAGAGAGGGGAGGTTGGGAGGAGGCTGGAAGAGTGGAAGGAATGGAGGCTGTGTTTGGGATATATTGCATGAGAGAAGAGTAAATAAAAGGAGAAAATAAAGAAAATGTTTACTGGGCATCAACATAGGATCATGTTATATCATTTATTAATATTTAAAAAATACATTGCAGTCAACACAGAAATTTGTCTACAATCACAAAATGCAAAGAATGGAGATCTGATAAAACAGTGGCTGTTACATAATGATTTTCTAGCATCATATGCGCAAAACTAATATTTACAAATACAAATATTATGTAGTAATCTCTTGACTGTGGATCTTATTGCAGAGGTACATTTTATAATAATAGTATTAATATATTTGCTAGTTAATTTTAGGTAAAAATCCCTGTGGAATCATGACAATGATATTTTCTTCTTGCAAAGGACTCTTATCAGTGCCTCTTTCATGTCTCTGTTCCTCAGGCTGTAGATGAAGGGGTTCAGCATGGGGGTCACCACTGTGCACATCATAGCCATGACAGTCTCCTTCACAGTAGAGTTATTAGCTGATGGATATAAGTAGAGACCAAAAATTGTTCCATAGAACAGTGAGACCACAGACAGGTGGGAGCCACAAGTGGAGAAAATCTTTTGTATAACCTGAGTAGAAGAAATCTTTAGGATGGAAAAGACAATTTGTACATAGGACACAACAATGAGTAAGAATAGGATGACCATAATGAGTCCTCCCAAGATTAATATCATTAATTCATTAATACGAATGTCAGAGCAGGCCAACTTGAGCAATGCAGATATGTCACAGAAAAAGTGGCGGATCACGTTGTTCTCACAGAATGACAATCTAGACAAGAGTAAGGTGTGCAACAAGGAATACAGCACATTAAATACCCAGGACATCAGCACCAGACACACACAGAGCTTGGGACTCATGATGCTGGTGTAATGCAGAGGGAAGCAGATGGCCACATAGCGATCATAGGCCATGACCAAAAGAAGAAAGCTCTCCAGGTCTCCAAAAACTAGTAAAAAGTACATTTGTGACAGACAAGTGGCATAGGAGATGGATGTGTCCTGGCTCTGCATGTTCTGCAGCAACTTGGGCATTGTGACAGAAGAAAAGCAGAGATCAGAGAAGGACAAGTTGCTGAGAAAAAAGTACATGGGTGTGTGGAGATGGGAGTCCAGTAGAATGAGGATGATGATAATGAGGTTCCCCAGGACAGTGGTGAGGTACATGGACAGGAACAGGGCGTAGAACAGTTGCTGGTGCTCTGGGGGGATGGGCAGACCCAGGAGAAGGAACTGGGAGATGACAGTTTTGTTGTTCATTATCATTCTTCGTCTCCAGTATTCTAATGAGCAAATATTATTGTCCTTTAAAATTCAAAATAATAATGCATATTTGTTTCTGATATATATTCTACAACAATGGATCTGCTGGTCATCATAGCAATTATTTTCCCCCCATTAATTAATTTATTTATTCACTTTTAGATTCTAATTACTGCTCCCCTCTGGGTACCCACCTTACACAGTCCCTGGAACCCCTCTCAGATATCCCCCAACCTGGCACTTGAAGTCTCTGCAGGACTGTGCACATTCTCTTCCACTGAGGCCAGAGGAGACAGCTCAGTTAGAGAAATCGATCCACAGATAGCCAACAGCTTTAGGAACAGCCCCTGATCCATTTGTTGGTGGTCTCACGTGAAGACCAAGCTGCACATCTGCTACCTATGTGCAATAAGGGGCTAGGTCCAGCTAGGGTACGATCTTTGGTTGATGGTTCAGTCTCTGAGAGTCCCCAAGGGTCTAGGTTAGTTGACTCTGTTGGTCTTCTTGTGGGGATTTTATACTCTCCAGGGCCCTGGTTCCTTCACCCAACTCTTTCATAAGACTCCCTGAGTGCCATCGAATGTTTGCTTGTGGGCCTCTGCATCTGTTTCCCTCAGTTGCTGGGTGGAGCCTTTCTGAGGACAGTTATGCTAGGCTCCTGTCTTCAAGCATAACAGAGTACCATTAACACTGTCAGGGATTGGGGCTTGCCTTTGGGATGGGTTTCATGTTGGGCCAGCTATTGTTTGCCTATTCCCTCAGTCTCTACTCTATCTTGGTCCTTGTATCTCTCGTAGAAAGGACAAATTTTGGGTCAAAAGTTTTGTGGGTGGGTTGTTCTTATTCCTTCATTGGGGGTTCTGCCTGAATATAGGAAGTTGCCACTTCAGGTTTCATATCCCCATTCTAGGAGTGTAAGCTAAAGACTCCTGGGAGCCTCCCCCATCCTAGGTCTTTGGCGGGCACCACACCCACCAGCTGTCAATTTCCATTTATTCTTCTGACTCCTTAGGCCTTTCTCCTGTTTTCTCCACACTTGATTCCAACCCCCACACTTCCCTCCCCATCCCCCCTTCCATTCAGTTTCCTCCCTCCATTTGTCTCCTATGACTATTTTATTCCCCTTTTAAGTGATAGTAATTATAATCTCAGAACTCCTAATGCTTGCAATCATTACATTCATTAATAATTTTTCAATTTTTCTTTAATAGGTTCCAATATCCCGTTCCTTTCTAGACAGCTCTATGCCATTTATACTGAGTTACAATGGACTAATGCTTTTCTTTCCTGCTACCTGCTCCTACTGGGTAATTGTTTGTTCATTTCTAATTTGCTCTTTTATTTTGTATATTGATGTTCTTGAGGAATTTGCTTAAACTTTACCATCATAATTTCATATGAATTTCAGGAAAATCTTGCATATCTCTGTGCGGAGGTTACCATTTCAAACCCAGATGTGCATGTCATAGTAACATACAGATTTCTGTCCCACTGTTAACTAATCATCTTACTTCCATTGCATGTATGATGGGCATCAGAAGCTCAAAAGGCTCAAGTGAAGTTTCTGTCTTCACTTTATCATTTGCAAAATATTCCTCACCATCCTACCTCTCCAGTCTGCTATAGTATAGTAAAAAACAAGTTTTTTGGTCAGAAATCCACGAACCCAAAAAATATGTTCTCATAACCCTGCAAATTCATGCGGATTGACAGCAAGACACCTGCCTATTTTCTTGAATGTCCCCAGCTCTGCTGAGGCTGAGTCATAGTTTCTGTTTCATGATCCTGCTCACCTTCATGTCATTTGCAGACACAGGAACTAGCAGCCTCTCTGCTCATTATCTATCTACATCATCTCTACTCACACATCACCCTGCTGCCATTCCAGGGCCTTAGGAGCCCTGCATTCGAATGAAGTCTAGATCCTGAATAATTCATTAAGATAGTAATTACTGAGAACCTTACTAGGAACAATTTACCTCAGGGATCTCTAATTGAAACAAACTGTAATCACCAACCTCTCCTTCCTACACTTATGGGAAGGTAGACTTTATACAATAACAACAGCAACAGCAGCAAGCAAAACAAGAAAGAAATAGCAAAGTGAAATCAAAGAAAGCATGGAGAGATGCATACTCATTCTTTGTTTAGGTAACAATGAAGGCTTCTGTTTGACTGGCTCCCACTTTGTCAGGACAAATCCTAGTTTCTATGCAGATATTCTCTAAATAGCATTAAAATCTATAGACTTTGAGTAAATAACTAACACTTCATCTCTTGATGAGCTTTATGCTTCCAGAGGAAGCAATTAGGGAAAAAGGAAAGTTATTAGAGAAAAAGTTCGCATCTTCTGCTTAGTTACGAGTATTTAACCTCCCTACTCAGGGACTCCAATAATCTAGACAATTCTTCAAATGTTTCCCTTATCAGTCTCTAACACTATCCATTCTGTGTCCTAAATCACATGAATGGGTGGGCATGCATGCGTACACACACGCACACGCACACGCACACACACACACACACACACACACACACACACATGAATACACACACTCCCCCTAGCACCCTAGACATGTCATTCTGTGATTCTGGACAACACTGTCTAATGAATCTGTCACATTTCTCAAAGCTGACAAAACAGAAGAAATATCAACAAACCCCAACAACTTTCTCTGAAATGCTATAACTTATTCTGAAATGCTATAACTTACTCTGACTGCTTGCATCTTCAATGATTGACAGTGTTTGATGCAACTGAATTCGGATTTTCCACACTTAGACATTGTGGATTATCATTGCAGAGGGGAAATCACATAGGAAAAAAACCAAACATAGCTTAAAAAGATGCTACCCTTATGTACCTCAGATCAGCCTTAAATATGCAACACTGCTGCCTCTGTGTCCTGAATACTGGGATAACATGAATGGGCCACCATGCCCAGTTTCTGCTTCTCCTGTAATGAATACTACTTTTGTGTTTTGTATGCATGTGTGCAAATTTCAGAATCCAGAGAAATCACTGTCAACTATTACCACTGATGGGCCAATAGACTTCATACTCTCTCTACATGTTAAGTCCACAGTCCTCAAGTGAAGTAGCACATGAAAATCATAAGGGAATTGATTTTACACCTTCCTGTCACCTTGGATTCTTTAGAAGCACAAAATTTGGTTGAATAATCTTTATTGTACATTTAAATGAACACATAGATGATATTAATATAACCTTGATGGACTGCATTTAGGAGTACTCTTATTCAGTACCAGTAAAATAGAGATTTGTGAACTTGTACAGATAAAATAGATCATCATAATTGTTCAGAGTTTGTGAAGACCTACCTTCAGCAGTACATCACTGACCCTCACCTCACAGGGCTTTTCCTGTGTTGAAATGGTAGGGTACTGAGAGAAAAAAATGAATAATTTTAAGGAGTCCATCAATATAAAAAGGGTTACATGATAACTATGAAAAAATACTTACACAGTGTGATGCGGTCTTCGAGACAGAGAAAAGAGGAATGTTATCATACCTCAAAAACTGTCCTGCATCACCTGGGAAATTCATGTGGATTGACAGCAATTTCCTGTATGTACTCAGCTCTGCTGAGGCTGTCAAAGGTTCTGGCTGATGATCCTTCTCACCTTTGTTTTATTTGCAGACACAGGACTATCAGCCTCTGTATCATCACTCATCTGCACCATCCCTACTCACAGCTCCTACTGCCATCCCTGAGCCTTATGGGTCCTTCATCCCACAGGATTCCAGATCCTGTATAATGAATTAAAGACAAAATAATTACCTAAAGCCCTTTTAGGACCAATTTACCTTAGTGATCTACAATGGAGACCAATTATAGTCACCAATGACTCCTTCCTACACTTAGGGGAAGGTAGACTTTAAAGAACGACAACAAAGAAAACTAACAAAACTAATAAAGAGTAGCACCAAGAAGGAAAAGAAGCATGGAAAGATGTATAATCATTGTTCACTTGAGTAATAGACAGGAATGAGGAAGGGTGACTGAAAAACCACATCGGCTTACCAGCCATTATTTTGATTGTTAATAATTTAATGTGTTTCAATCATGAAAAATTATACAAAAAGCATAACAGTAGTTTTTATATTTTTGGTTTTGAGCCTAGCCTTTAACTTCTGAGCCATCTCTGCAGCCTACTCAGCAGTAGTTTTAAGCAGAATGAGACCATAGAAAACCACATACACTGAGACTGCTTCCAAGGACATCATCTCAATTCTATATGACAGAGGACTTAGAACAGTTACATCTTTCTGTAAAAATCTAAACTTTATCCCCCAACATTCTATGTGTGCAAATATGTGAAAAAGAGAGGAATATGGCAAGCAGATGGCATGTTTAAGGCTTCCTCAAGCCAATAGGAAAGAAGTTCATGTTTCTATGCCTGCTCGCTCATTTTGTCTTCTTTATCTTTCTATGAAAATGCTAATTGTATCTACTACTACCACCATTATCCAACTCCTCTCCACCTATGTGAGATTACTTTATAAGTCCATGTTGTATGAGTTTACCATTGTTCACAGGGCCATAGGTGGCATTTATAATTTCTTCCTTCAGGATAATCTCATGGATGTGGCAGGCATATGTTGAAAAAGTTCTGTCTATGATAGGAAAACGCAAACTTTCAAATCTCTGGAATTTTTATCCTTATTTGTCTAATCTGTACTAGGCTATTAAAGATGACTAGTTTGGCAGTCTTAGATTGGCCCATTGTTCCTTACCCCACAGCTCCTCCTGCCTCCTGGAAGGTCTGTTCTAACCTGGGACACACTAGTGAGATCCCACACCCCAATCCCTCCACCTGCTGGAACCTAGTAAGCCCAGCAGTTGTGGCTCTGCCCCCCATGTCAGAGTTCTATTTTTTCCAGTCCACCCCTACACCTATAGTCTAGGATAACATGTACAGCTCCACATGCTGCCCAGAAGTCCTGCTCTGATCTGGGACACAAAGATCAAATTGTCTCTGGGGAGGCCTGCTCCAGTCTGGGATATTCAGGCCAGCCAACACCAGAGACAACCAGACAGCAAAAGACAAGCACAAAAACATAATCAACAGAAGCCAACTTCATATGGCACCGTCAGAATCCCGCTCTCACACTACAACAAGTCCTGGATATCCTAACACACCTGTAGAGCACAATTCTGTGTATTGCTTTCTGTGAGACATCTATTTTTACAATATTTATTCTTTCAACTCATGAGTATGGGAGACCTTTCCAACTACTCATGTCTTTTTGCAATCTTCTAAAGTTTTGTGGTTGAGGTCTTTGATTTCTTGGTTTACATTTCTGTTTTACCTAGATAGAGAATTTTATGAATGCATACTGTATTTATACCAATTCCACATCTTCTTTTATCCAACTAACTCCTTCTGTGCCTTCTTATTTTTAGTATTTTTTTTAAATTGGATATTCTTTCATTTACATCTCAAATTTTATTCCCTTTCCTGGTTTTCCATCCATAAACCTCCTATCCCATATCCTTTCCCCCCTTCTTCTATTAGGGTCTTCCCCCTCCCTAACCACCCACTCCTTCCTGCCTCTGTGTTGTGACATCCCCTACACTGGGAGGCAGGGGACCAGCCTTGGTAAGACCAAGGCTTCTCCTCCATTGGTGCCCAACAAGGTCATCCTCTGCTACATATGCAGCTGGAGTCATGGGTCTGTCCATGTGTACTCTTTGGGTAGTTTAGTTCCTGGGAATTCTGGTTGGTTGGTATTGTTGTTCTTATGTGGTTGCAAGCCCCTTGAGCGCCTTCAATTCTTTCTTTAATTCCTCCAATGGGGACCTGATTCTCAGTTCAGTGGTTGGCTACTAGCATTCGCCACTGTATTTGTCATGCTCTGGAAGAGCCTCTCAGGAGAAAGCTATATCAAACTCCTGTCAGCGTGTACTTCTTTACATCAGCAATACTGTCTGGATTTGGTGGCTGTATGTATATGGACTGGATCCCCAGGTGGGGCAGACTCTGAATGGCCATTCCCTCAGTCTCTGTTCCAAACTTTGTCTCCATATCTCTTCTACGAATATTTTTGTTCCCCCTTTTAAGAAGGACTGAAGCATCTGCATTTTGGTCATCCTTCTTGAGCTTCATATGGTCCATGGATTGTATCTTGAGTAATTAGAGCTTTTGGGCTAATATCCACTTATCAGTGAATGTATACCATGTGTGTTTCTGTGATTGGGTTACCTCACTCAGGATGATATTTTCTAGGTCCATGCATTTGCCGATGAATTTCATGAAGCCATTGCTTTGATAGCTGACTAGTGCTCCCTTGTGTAGATGTACTGAATTTTCTGTATCCATTTTTCTATTGAAGGGCATCTGGGTTCATTCTTGTTATATGTTAGAGTATCATTTGGGTATATGCCCAGGAGTGTATAGCTGAGTCCTCAGGTATTACTACATCAAATTTTCTAAGGAATATCCAGACTGATTTACAAAGTGGTTGTACCAGCTTGCAATCCCACCAACAATGGAGGAGTGTTCCTCTTTCTCCACATCCTTGACAGCAACTGTTGTCACCTAAGTTCTTGATCTTAGCCATTCTGACTGGTGTGAGGTGGAATCTCAGGATTGTTTTGATTTGCATTTCCCTGATGACTAAAGATGTTGAACATTTCTTAGGTATTTCTCAGCCATTTGATATTCCTCAGCTGAGAATTTTTTGTTTAGCTCTGTACCCCATTTTTAATAGGGTTATCTGAATTTCTGGAGTCTAACTTCTTGAGTTCTTTGTATATTTTGGATATTAGCCTTTGATCAGATGTAGGATTGGTAAAGATCTTTTCCCAATCTGTTGGTTGCCATTTTGTCTTAATGACAGTGTCCTTTGCCTTACAGGAGCTTTGCAATGTTATGAGGTTCCATTTGTTGATTCACACATTGGCACACATAGATATGGAGGATGATCAAGTTTGAATTTTTCAGAAAGTTGTATATCTTGCACTAAGTCTTCTTGTGGGTAGTCTGTCATGTGGAATTGACATACTGACCTTGGAAACTTCCCAATGTGTGTGGTTTCGATGATCTCGTGCTACTCAAGTGTCATTGGATAGGCTGAAGACATGGTTCTGCCATTAATATCAGGGCGGGGAGATGGGAAGGGGTGGGTTGTCCCCACCAGCGGGGACCCAGTTATTCAGAGTCCCGAAGAGGCTTTCTACCTGTGGGCCAAATGGGGTGAAGAGAAGAAGGAGACCAAGCAAAAGTTCTGTTGTTAAGGTCTCCTTTATTGGGATGAACGTTACAGCTTTTAAGGCTTTCAGGTAGGGGGAGTGACCTTTGTGAAACATGAAGGAGTGGGAGATGAGGGTATAGGCAGTGATAGCTGGAGGCAAAGAGGTCAGGTGGTGGAGACACCGGGTGTAGACTCAGGAGATAACTGTTTTTTGCTTAGGCTGAAGCATCCCATGAATGTTATCTTCCTGTACTGTAAATTCATGGGAGAGGCTCTTAGAGGAGTATGTGTGGCCAAGATCTATACAGTCACAAAACGGCCAGGCCCAAATCCAATATGGCTCCCTACAGTGGGTGATTGGGGAAGGGGAACACCCTTATAGAAGAAGGGAGAGGGGGGATGGGATAGGGGAGTTATGGACAGGAAACTAGGAAAGTGAGTAAAATTTGAAATGTAAATAAAAATATCCAATAAAAAAATACAATCTATTCACCTCACACCAGTGAGAATGGCTAAGATCAAAAACTCAGGTGACAGCAGATGCTGGCGAGGATGTGGAGAAAGAGGAACACTCCTCCATTGTTGGTGGGATTGCAGACTGGTAAAACCATTCTGGAAATCAGTCTGGAGGTTCCTCAGAAAATTGGACATTGAACTGCCTGAGGATCCAGCCATACCTCTCTTGGGCATATACCCAAAAGATGCCTCAACATATAAAAGAGACACGTGCTCCACTATGTTCATCGCAGCCTTATTTATAATAGCCAGAAGCTGGAAAGAACCCAGATGCCCTTCAACAGAGGAATGGATACAGAAAATGTGGTACATCTACACAATGGAATATTACTCAGCTATCAAAAACAACGAGTTTATGAAATTCATAGGCAAATGGTTGGAACTGGAAAATATCATCCTGAGTGAGCTAACCCAATCACAGAAAGACATACATGGTATGCACTCATTGATAAGTGGCTATTAGCCCAAATGCTTGAATTACCCTAGATGCCTAGAACAAAGGAAACTCAAGACGGATGATCAAAATGTGAATGCTTCACTCCTTCTTTAAATGAGGAAAAAGAATACCCTTGGCAGGGAAGGGAGAGGCAAAGATTAAAACAGAGACTGAAGGAACACCCATTCAGAGCCTGCCCCACATGTGGCCCATACATATACAGCCACCCAATTAGACAAGATGGATGAAGCAAAGAAGTGCAGACCGACAGGAGCCGGATGTAGATCGCTCCTGAGAGACACAGCCAGAATACAGCAAATACAGAGGTGAATGCCAGCAGCAAACCACTGAACTGAGAATAGGTCCCCCGTTGAAGGAATCAGAGAAAGAACTGGAAGAGCTTGAAGGTGCTCGAGACCCCAAAAGTACAACAATGTCAAGCAACCAGAGCTTCCAGGGACTAAGCCACTACCTAAAGACTATACATGGACTGACCCTGGACTCTGACCCCATAGGTAGCAATGAATATCCTAGTAAGTGCACCAGTGGAAGGGGAAGCCCTGGGTCCTGCTAAGACTGAACCCCCAGTGAACTAGACTATGGGGGGAGGGTGGCAATGGGGGGAGGTTTGGGAGGGGAACACCCATAAGGAAGGGGAGGGGGGAGGGTGATGTTTGTCCGGAAACCGGGAAAGGGAATAACACTTGAAATGTATATAAGAAATACTCAAGTTAATAAAAAAAATAAATAAATAAAAAAATATTAATAAAAAAATACAATCTAAAAAAAAAGACTAACCAAGACTAACTTCACATCCAAAAATATAAAAACTACTGATGTTTGTGTACATTTTTGTTGTATGTGAGAAACTTTAAGTCATTTATAATCAGAAAAGTTCCTGATAAATTTGATAGGATGTACAGTCATTCTTCTTCCCTTTCCCTGCTAAGAAAGTGAGCTCCACTCCAATAGAAGCCATGTATTTACCCAAATATGGAATGAGTATGTATCTTTCCATGCTTTTTGGCTTTCTTATTGGTGCTATTTTTAATTAGTTTTACTTGTTGTTACTGTCATTAAATTTTGCTTCTATTAAGTATGGGAAATAGAGATCAGTGGCCATAATTGGTCTCCACTAGAGGTCCCTGTAGTAAATTGGTCCGAGAAAGGTCCTAAGTAATTACTATGACTTAATGGGTTATACAGGATCTGGACTCCTCTGGGATGAGGCCCAGGGATGGCAGGGGGATGTTGCAGGGATGGTGCAGATAGGTGATGAGTAGAGAGGCTGCTAGTCCTGTGTCTGCAAATAAAATAAAGGTGAGCAGGATCATCATCCAGAAACTAGGACTCAGACTCAGAAGAATTATATTTAGTCAGGAAAATGAGCAGGTGTGTTTCTGTGAATCCACATGAATTTCTGGCATGGTACAGGACTGTTTTTCAGGTAAGATTACATTCTTCTTTTCCTTATATGGCCAATATTTGAAGAACTGTCTAGAATATTGGAATCCCCAAGAAGAGTGGAGATTAGAGACTTGTATGTAAGTCAGAAGACACAAACTTTTCTGTGAAAAACTGTATTCTTCCACCTACATCCTTCATCTGATTGTATGAAGCTCATCATGTGAAGGAATATTTATTTACTCAAAGTCCACACACTTAAATGAAATTTAGAGAATATCTGCATATCAAATAGAATTATTTAAAAATTAATATTAGGCTTAACCCATTTGATGCATAAATTAACTATCATATATAGAATAAATGTCTGAGGAATAACTCTTGAAGATTCAAAGATTCAATCTTGTTGCTTCTTCTTTTTATAATTTATTAACATTTCATCCTGTCTGAATTCTGCATCAGAATCAGTTACATTTTGTAGATTAAATCATATGGATATGATATGTAGTCATTGGTATTTCTTATCTCTAAAACTGAAATAAATATATTAGATCTCTCACACTCATTATAGAGTGTAAAATTTAGTATTAAATATTCAGGTACTTATATTTTAATGGAAATTTTTCTACCATTGAGGTTGACCAAATCTGAATCAATTTGAGGTGCAGCTAACAAATCTTCATTGGCTAAATTCAGGTATTGACCCTAGTTGGAGAATGAATGAACAATTGCAAACAATCATACGGCATGAAGGCATATGTGACCTTTCCTGCACATACTTTACAATTGATGGGAAGATATTTTAAAGCCATAATCAAAGTACTAAGTATGTGGGATATAAGTATAGGATGCTATGAAGCATGGTTGAAGGTATCACATAGTATAGGAGGACAGGGTAAGTTTAACTGTGTATGTGATAAGCAATAACTCTTATGTATGAGTGAGGGTGAACCAAATGAAAGGGAAAGGGAGGGGAGAAAGTGAGAGGCAAGAGAAACAACAACTCTAAAATGTGGATTGTGAAGAGATTAACCCCAGCATTGAGTGATGAAAGGAAAGCATGTGGGGCTATGTGGGATGTATCACTGATACCTATAAGATAATGAAATAGCATTCGTATCCCTGATAGGAGCCTGGTCCTTATTCTCAGAGAAACAGTGGTAATATGAAGAATAAATCAGAAAAGATATGATTAAACTCCTCTGTTCAAATGCCACAGTGTAAATGAAGCATGTCGAAGGAGAAGAGAAGAGTCAGGAGACATGAGAACATGGACATGAACTGAGTCTGTTACTATATTCCAGAAAAGAAAAGATGTGTTCCTGATAAATTGATAAAATCTCAAAGAGAAAAATGGATGAAATATGAGGAGATTGAAGAAGAGACTTTATAGAATGTATAACAGCAGTTCAAGTTAAGGAAAAAAAATGAATGGAACCAAAATCACAGATTTCTGATGGAAATCTTATTGGCTTTATTATGGGAGACTGGAATGGTAGGAAAACAATAAACACTTTGGGAAATAATAAAGTGACAACATGAATTTCGCTTGGGGCTTTTGCACTTGATGTCTGTCATACATGCAATGGAAGGAAGATGATTAGTCAGCAGTGAAGCAGAAGTCTGTATGTTACAGGGACATAGAGGTCTGTTTTTGAAATTGTAATATAACACATTGGAGTATATGAGGTTTTCTTGAAATTTATTCTAAATTGTGTGACAAAGTTTATCCAAATTCATTAAAAATGTCAAAGTATAAAATTGCATAGAGCAAATTACAAACAATTGAGCAGGAAGCAAGAGAGGGGAAATATTAGTCCATTTTTCATCTCAGTACAAGTACATAGAACTATTTAGAAAAGAATTTGAGATACAAATGTTTTAAAGAAAAGTTTAAAAATCAATAATTTGGCCTTTGGCATTTGAAATTCTAATTTCTAAGAAAATGGTCAGATCCATTGTTGGAGGATATATATCCTAGATATATGTTGATTTATTTTTTATTTTAAAGGATCTGATATTTTCTCATTAGGATACTGGAGACGAAGAATGGTAATGAACAACCAAACTGTTATCTCCCTGTTTTTCCTCCTGGGCCTGCCCATCCCCCCAGAGCACCAGCACCTGTTCTATGCCCTGTTCCTGGCCATGTACCTCACTACAGTCCTGGGGAACCTCATCATCATCATCCTCATTCTACTGGACTCCCATCTCCACACACCCATGTACTTATTTCTTAGCAATTTGTCCTTCTCTGATCTCTGCTTTTCCTCTGTCACAATGCCAAAGTTTCTCCAGAACATGCAAAGCCAGGACACATCCATCACCTATGCAGGTTGCCTGATACAAATGTACTTCTTCAATCTTTTTGGAGGCCTGGAGATCTTCCTCCTTGTGGTCATGGCCTATGACCGCTATGTGGCCATCTGCCTTCCCCTTTACTACACCAGGATCATGAGTCCCAAGCTCTGTGTGTGTCTGGTGCTTATGTCCTGGATATTTAATGTGTTGTATTCCATGTTGCACACCCTACTCTTGGCTAGGTTGTCATTCTGTGAGGACAACATGATCCACCACTTTTTCTGTGACATATCTGCCCTACTCAAGTTGGCGTGCTCTGATATTTATATAAATGAACTTATGATATTTATCTTGGGAGGGCTCCTTGTGGTTATCCCATTCTTACTCATTGTTGTGTCTTATGTACAAATTGTCTTTTCCATTCTAAAGGTTTCATCTACTCGGGTTATCCACAAGGTCTTTTCTACCTGTGGCTCCCATCTGTCTGTGGTATCACTGTTCTATGGGACAATAATTGGTCTCTACTTATGTCCATCATCTAATAACTTTACAGTGAATGAGGCTTCCATCTCTATCATGTACACAGTGGTGACTCCCATGCTGAACCCTTTCATCTACAGCCTGAGGAACAGAGATATATAAAGGAGGCCCTTATAAAGGTTCTTATCAAGAAAATATCTTTATAATGGCAATGTTGGGAGTTTTACTTAAATTTATCTAGTGAATAAATTGATATTAATATCACAAAATTTATACTTACAAGGGAACCCACATATAAGAACATACTATATAATATTCCCATCTGTAAATGGGAGTTTTTATAAGTAGTTAAATTGGGAAAGGGAACCTTGGAGATTCAGTGATGCCTTCCTCTGCCTTTATTGTGTGATTCTAGATAATCATTAAATAAAAGTTAATGTTTAATCAGATTCTATCCTTTTCATTCTTTTTATTATTATAGAAAATAGATTGTTCTCTCATACAATTCATGCCTGCCACAATTTACCCCCCTCCACACTTCCTTGCTCCTCCCCCAAATGTATTCCCTCTCCTTTTCTTCTGCTGAAAAGAGCTGGCCTCCAAGAGAGAACAACTAAACACCGAAAAAAAAAAGATACAATAGGAAAAAGTAAAAGCACTCATATTAAAGATGGCCAAGACAACACAATAAGAGAAAAAGACTCTTAAGATCAGACAAACGATTCAGAGATAAACCTGATCCCACTCTTTGGAGTCCCACAAAATCACCAAGCTAACAGCCCTACCGCATAGGTAGAGGACATGATAGAGATCCCTGCAGGACTCATGCTTGTCTTTTCACACTTTGGGAGACCATGTGAACCATTGCTTAGTCGGTATTGTGGGGCCATCCTCTCCTAGTATATTCCACCCCCTTTGGTTCCTACAATCTTTCCCCCTCTTCTCAGGGTTCCCCCATCTCTGAAGCAAGGGAGACTTTCAATTTAAACTCTTTCTACATCGTGTTTGGGTATGGATCTCTGCATCTGCTCCCATCTGATGCCAGAAGAATTCTGTGTACTGTTGCCCTAGCCCTCAGTCCCTCAGCATAGTCCTTGGGGGTAAGGGGTAAGGAGTGGAATCAATGACAGAAACTCTGGGAGCCAGGTGAAAAACAGAGGCAGACTCGTTTATTGTAATAACAGGGATTGCCCTCATATCCTCTACCTATGTCCCTTCCATCTGTAACTGCTTATCCCACACAGCTGACACTAACTGATTGGCTACACTGGTCACAGCTCTGTCTTTGTTCATCCCCGAGTCTCAGTTAGGTCTGAGGTTTGTAAATGGGCAAGTGCCTGCTGTACATACTTGGGCCATTGCAGACTACTAGTCAGAACATGCTGTTTCACTCCTCCTGCAAATCTATTTTTTTTCTTTTAAAAGTGGGCAGCTCAGTGAGAGCTGGAGTTCTATACTCTGACCTTGTTGACCCCACCTCAAGGTGCAACCAGCATAGGGAACCATGCCTGTCTTAGCTGACCCCAGCTATTGGGATCTCTCCAGTCATTGACTACAGGTTTTGGAAGGTCAGCCTCCCTGGAGAACATGCCCAGGTGGAGTAGGTCAGCCTATGTGAAGCCTTTCATATATCTGAGAACCATGCCTCTATAACCTTAGGAGGAGGACCCTGTTCAGAGTATTCCAGGGCCATCAACACTTGGAGTGTGGTCTTATTGATGGAGCACTGGAGTGACATATGCCACATAAAGAGAATGCAGCACTTAAAGAGAATGATTACTAACAACAGAATATCCCCTAATATTGCATAAGTGTCCACTCAAGAGGCGTTAAAGAGCCTTTTAAGGTCTTTACTTTAAGGTTTCATACTTTAGTAATAAAGCTCACTTCAAAGGACATAGCTGGAGAGAGTATGTGTATCATTAAGGCTATAGAATAATTGAAGAACTTGGTGGGCCATGTCCTCTGGATATAATGTACCTCAGCCTATCTGTAGTAGAATTATGTACCTGGCAGCAAGTCAGGAAGAAAGACTTAAATCTATGGTCATACTCAAGAAGAGACACGTCCTGTACCATCTTGTGTTCTTCAGACGACATCAACCTGTTGTTGTAAAATATGGATGGTCTGGTAAAGATGTTGATCAATCATCTCCTGTGTGTGGATAGCATTTGCAGAGTGGGATTCTCCTCTGTCTGATTTTTCTGCCATTGTTGAAGTTTGCATCAAGGCCACTGTCACTGTAGTTGCCCTCACTACAGTCACCAAGATGATGGTAATGGTAGCTGCAGTGATGTCAAAATCATGTTTGACCTGTCCTAGAGGTTGTAGGTGAATTCTAGACATCAAAGTGATGGCATGGAAATGAGTTGCATTAATTACAGGCATCCACATTGCAGCAGGTTCACATAGGAGGATGACCAATTTAGTATGGTGGGACCAGCATACCACTAGATAGCATGGTATGTTAGAACAGTTTAGCACTTCTTGAAGGTCAGAAGCTTTTGTGGAAAGAAAGAATGTCAGAGCCTCCTGGGTCCCCTGCAATGTTTCACCCCCCTTGTCAGACCCTTCTGGGTCTCTTGCAGGGCTTGACCCCTGCTGAGCCCGGCTGATGCATGTGGAAGCCTTTTGTTCCTAACAAAGGAGCAGTCTGGCCTGGTACCACAGTACCTACACACCTGGGCGATGGTCAATTCATTCCTGCCTTTTGTCTTCTCGTCTTTGTCTTTGAGATTTAGGTTGGTCTTCCAGGATTTCTCGCTAGTTAATTCAGGGCACATAGTCAGTCTTTTGTTACTGAAGTCTCGAGCCAGGGTTTCCCACTGTGCTTCCCAGATATTTTCTACCTGGTGAACTTGGGATATATATTTGGTGAATAAAGCTACAGGAGCACCTTCCTCTTCTGGCTTGACACAAATAACCTCTGTGTGTGTGTGTGTGTGTGTGTGTGTGTGTGTGTGTGTGTGTGTGTGTGTGTTTCTTTAATCCCGCAGGCTTTCGCCCGATTCTTGGTGCCCTGTCGGTGCGGGCATCAACAAAAGAAGAATGGGGGAGGGGCCACGTACTGGGGTAGGGGCCCAATTAATTTCAGAGGTTCTCATGGTTCTCAATCTTTACATTCATGCCAATGCCAGATGGATCAGTAAAAGTCCCATTAAAGGTGCTACCCCTTAACAGAAAAAAAGGGTGCAGGTCGATACATCCGAGGGCCAACAAATGCCACAGTGTCCCAGAATGGTATCATACTGAGTCTGGATGGATGTTCTAAGGGTATAGGGCTGGTCCTCATCCAGTAGGAAGCATCATAACCCTAAGGTATAGGAGGACACATCAGAATCCTTGGAGTTAGCAGTGTGTACTCTGAAATCCGGGACTCACAAGTATGGGTTGACATGTTCCCACAGGATTGGAAGTTTGACCATGATGGGCAGTCTACTTGTAGGGAGACAGTGAAGGACAGTAGAATGATAGATACCTCGCTGAGGTAGAGAGGAACCAGGGCCACTATAGGGCCAAATACCGGGAGAAAGTATTTCCATACCCAGCATCTTCACTACAGATTTTTTACCATGCAAATCCCCTGTTGTGAGGTTCTTAAGTTGGATACAATGGGCTCCCTCAGCTTCTATAACAAAACAGATGGTCCTAGCTACAGACCTTGTGCTGGTAATCATCTGAATTGCATCTACTGGAACCATGAATGTTAGTTCCAGTGTGGTATTAGTTGTAAAAAGTGCAGGATTTGCAGGGAAACATCAAAGGGCAATAATGGGGGGTGGCAAAGGCATAAGGGCCTCATCCATACCCAAGAAAGTAAAATGAGGAGAAGAGTCAGACTCCCTCCAATGTATTGGTTCACCTTACATAGCTTTGTTGAGCTCAACTTGTCGTAATGCTGTTACTGAGAGCAACTTCACCAAGAACTGCTCATGAGGTTTCTATGGCAGCTTCCCACTTCCAAGGCCCCACCTCAGGCCAGTTGTCAAGCCTTGCAGTTTCTTCAGGCTTGAACTACAATTGCCTGATGTCTGCCTGATGTAAGAAATGGACTGTAGCTTCTGGTTCATATGTGGTGTCTACCTGCCTTGAGAATGGGTCTGCAGCTGCTGAGTTGTATTTGGTGTTTGCTATGGGACTGATCTACTGCCAAATAAGATTGAATTCACACCCCCAAAAAACTGTTGCCAAACAGGCCCACTACTTTTCCCCCTTTTATTGGCTATTTCATATATTTACATTTCAAATGTTACCCCCTTTCCAGGTTTCCCTTCTGGAAACCCTCTATCTCATCCCCTCCCCCTGATTCTATGAAGGTGAATCAAAAGAAGCAAATACAAAAGAATCAGAAGGATCAAAAGAAGCAAAAAACACCCAAGAAAAGCAGATGGCAAGAAATAATCAAACTCAGGGCTGAAATCAAACAAATAGAAACAAAGAGAACTATAAAAGGAATCACCAAAACCAGGATTTGTTTCTTTAAGAAAATCAACAAGGGGTTGGGGATTTGGCTCAGTGGTAGAGCGCTTGCCTAGGAAGCGCAAGGTCCTGGATTCAATTCCCAGCCCCCAAAAAAAGAAAAGAAAAAAAAAAAAAGAAAATCAACAAGATAGATACACCCTTAGCCAGACTAACCAGAGTGCATAGAGACAGTATATAAATTAACAAAATCAAGAATCAAAAGGGAGACATAACAGAAATTGAAGAAATTTAAAAAAATCTGCAGATCCTACTACAAAGGCCTATAATCAACAAAACTGGAAAAATCTAGATGAAATGGATGATTTCTAGACAGATATCAAGTACCAAAGTTAAACTAGGATCAGACAAACTGTCTAAACAGTCCCATAATTCCTAAAGAAATAGAAGCAGACATTAATCATCCCCCCACCACAAAGCCCAGGATCAGATGATTTTAGTGTAGAATTCTATCAGAGCTTTAAAGAAGACCTAATACCAACATTCTTCAAACTTCCACAACATGTAAACAGAAGGAACACTCCCAAATATGTTCAATGAAGGAACATTTACACTGACACCTAAACCACACAAAACCCAACAAAGCAAGAGAACTTCAGACCAATTTCCCACATGAACATTGATGCTAAGCTACTCAATAAAATTCTTGCAAATCAATTCCAAGAACACATCAAAATGATCATTCACCATGATCAAATAGGCTTCATCCCAGGGATGCAGGTATGGTTCAATATAAGGAAATTTACCAACATAATCCACTACATAAACAAACTCAAAGAAAAAAAATCCACATGATCATTTCATTAGATACTGAAAAAGAATGACAAAATTCAGCCCCCTTTCATGTTGAAAATATTGAGGAGGTCAGGAATTCAAGGCCCATACCTTAAAATAATAAAAGCCATATACAGCAAAGCAATTGCCAATATTAAACTAAATGGAGAGAAACTTGAATAACGGACAAGACAAGGTTGCCCACTATCCCCATATCTGTTTAATGTAGTATTCTAAGTTCTAGCTAGAGAAATTAGGAAACAAAGGAGGTCAAAGGGATACAAATTGGAAAGGAAAAGAAGAAATCAAAATATCAACCCCAAATATTCCAAGAGAGAACTCCTCTATGCTTATAGCCTCTTTTTTTTTTTAAATCAGCTTTTATTTATTTATTTTTTATCTTTATTAACTTGAGTATTTCTTATTTACGTTTCGATTGTTATTCCCCTTTCCGGTTTCCAGGCCAACATTCCCCTAACCACTTCCCCTCCCCTTCTATAAGGGCTTCCCCTCCCCATCCTCCCCCAATTACCACCCTCTTCCCAACAATCACATTCACTGGGTGTTCAGTCTTGGCAGGACCAAGGGCTTCTCCTTCCACTAGTTCTCTTACTAGGCTATTCATTGCTACCTATGAGGTTGGGGCCCAGGGTCAGTCCATGTATAGTCTTTGGGGAGTGGCTTTGTCGGGGACCAGATGTCAGAACTAAGCAAAGCTAGAGCCCTGCCCTGAGCAGATTCCTGAGAAGGGCTTGACCCTTTTAAAGAACTTGTCCAGGGAAGACTGTTGCCTCATTGTGTAAGGAGAATATCTTGCAGTTTAATGATTCACCTTATGTCCTTGGGCACTTCCCTGTACTCCCCCCCCCCCACCCTAAGCTTCAGTTCCTGCTTCAATTCCTGCTTCAGAGCTTTAAATGCTGTACATTCCTCTCAATAAAGAGACCTTGACAAAGACAATGCTTGGTCTCGCTCCTCTTTCTCGCCCATTCCTCCTCAGGTTTGGATCCCCCTCGGTTCCAGTAAATTACGAAGCCCCTGCGGGCAGGGGCATGGCTTAGTCCCTGGAAGCTGTGGTTCCTTGGCATTGTTCATATGCTTCAAGCTCTTCCAGTCCTTTCTCTAATTCCTTCAACGGGGGTCCCGTTCTCAGTTCAGTGGTTTGCTGCTAGCATTTGCCTATGTATTTGCTGTATTCTGGCTGTGTCTTTCAGGAGAGGTCTACATCTGGTTCCTGTCGGCCTGCACTTCTTTGCTTCATTCATCTTATCCAGTTTGGTGGCTGTATATGTATGGGCCACATGTGGGGCAGGGTCTGAATGGGTGTTCCTTCTGTCTCTGTTCTAAACGTTGCCTCCCTATTCCCTGCAAAGGGTATTCTTGTTCACCTTTTAAAGAAGGAGAGAAGCATTTGCATTTTGGTCATCCTTCTTGAGTTTCATGTGTTCTGTGTATCTAGGGTAATTTGAGCATTTGGGCTAATAGCCATTTATCAATGAGTGCATACCATGTGTGTTTTTCTGTGATTGAGTTACCTCACTCAAGATGATATTTTCCAGTTCCATCCATTTGCCTATGAATTTCATAAAGTTATTGGTTTTGATAGCTGAGTAATATTCCATTGTGTAGATGTACTACAATTTCTGTATCCATTCCTCTGTTGAAGGGCATCTGGGTTCTTTCCAGCTTCTGGCTATTATAAATAAGGCTGCTATGAACATAGTGGAGCACGTGTCTTTGTTATATATTGGGGCATCTTTTGGGTATCTGCCCAAGAGAGGTATAGCTGGATCCTCAGGTAGTTCAATGTCCAATTTTCTGAGGAATCTCCAGACTGATTTCCAGAATGGTTATACAAGTCTGCAATCCCACCAACAATGGAGGAGTGTTCCTCTTTCTCCACATCCTTGCCAGCATTTGCTGTCACCTGAGTTTTTGATCTTAGCCATTCTCACTGGTGTGAGGTGAAATCTCAGGGTTGTTTTTATTTGCGTTTCCCTTATGACTAAAGATGTTTACCATTTCTTTAGGTATTTCTCAGTCATTTGGCATTCCTCAGCTGTGAATTCTTTGTTTAGCTCTGAACCCCATTTTTTAATAGGGTTGTTTGTCTCCCTGCAGTCTAACTTCTTGAGTTCTTTGTATATTTTGGGTATAAGCCCTCTATCTGTTGTAGGATTGGTAAAGATCTTTTCCCAATCTGTTGGTTGCCATTTTGTCCGAACCACAGTGTCCTTTGCCTTACAGAAGCTTTGCAGTTTTATGACATCCCATTTGTCAATTGTTGATCTTAGAGCATAAGCCATTGGTGTTTTGTTCAGGAAACTTTCTCCAGTGCCCATGTGTTCAAGATGCTTCCCTAGTTTTTCTTCTATTAGTTTGAGTGTGTCTGGTTTGATGTGGAGGTCCTTGATCCACTTGGACTTAAGCTTTGTACAGGGTGATAAGAATGGATCGATCTGCATTCTTCTATATGTTGACCTCCAGTTGAACCAGCACCATTTGCTGAAAATGCTATCTTTTTTCCATTGGATGATTTTGGCTCTTTTGTAAAAAATCAAGTGACCATAGGTGTGTGTGTGTTCATTTCTGGGTCTTCAGTTCTATTTCACTGGTCTATCTGTCTGTCTCTGTAACAATACCATGAAGTTTTTATCACTATTGCTCTGTAATACTGCTGGAGTTCAGGGATAGTGATTCCCCTGAAGTCCTTTTATTGTTGAGGATAGTTTTAGCTATCCTGGGTTTTTTGTTATTCCAGATGAATTTGCAAATTGTTCTGTCTAACTCGATGAAGAATTGGATTGGTATTTTGATGGGGATTGCATTGAATCTGTAGATTGCTTTTGGTAAAATGGCCATTTTTACTACATTAGTCCTGCCAATCCATGAGCATGGGAGATCTTTCCATCTTCTGAGGTCTTCTTCAATTTCTTTCTTCACAGGCTTGAAGATCTTTTCCTTGCTTGTTTAAAGTCACACCGAGGTATTTTATATTATTTGGGTCTATTATGAAGGGTGTCGTTTCCCTAATTTCTTTCTTGGCTTGTTTCTCTTTTGTGTAGAGGAAGGCTACTGATTTATTTGAGTTAATTTTATACCCAGCCACTTTGCTGAAGTTGTTTATCAGCTTTAGTAGTTCTCTGGTGGAACTTTTGGGATCACTTAAATATACTATCTTATCATCTGCAAATAGTGATATTTTGACTTCTTCTTTTCCAATCTGTATCCCCTTGATCTGCTTTTGTTGTCTGATTGCTCTAGCTAGAACTTCAAGAACTATACTGAATAAGTAGGGAGAGAGTGGGCAGTCTTGTCTAGTCCCTGATTTTAGTGGGATTGCTTCAAGTTTCTCTCCATTTAGTTTAATGTTAGCGACTGGTTTGCTGTATATGGCTTTTATTATGTTTAGGTATGGGCCTTGAATTCCTATTCTTTCCAGGACTTTTATTATGAAGTGGTGTTGAACTTTGTCAAATGCTTTCTCAGCATCTAATGAAATGATCATGTGGTTCTGTTCTTTCAGTTTGTTTATATAATGGATCACGTTGATGGTTTTCCATATATTAAACCATCCCTGCATGCCTGGGATGAAGCCTACTTGATCATGGTGGATGATTGTTTTGATGTGCTCTTGAATTCGGTTTGCCAGAATTTTATTGAGTATTTTTGAGTTGATACTCATAAGGGAAACTGATCTGAAGTTCTCTTTCTTTGTTGGGTCTTTGTGTGGTTTAGGTATAAGAGTAATTGTGGCTTCATAGAAGGAATTTGGTAGCGCTCCATCAGTTTCAATTTTGTTGAATAGTTTGGATAGTATTGGTATGAGGTCTTCTATGAAGGTCTGATAGAATTCTGTACTAAACCTTTCTGGACCTGGGCTCTTTTTGGTTGGGAGACCTTTAATGACTGCTTCTATTTCGTTAGGAGTTATGGGGTTGTTTAAATGGTTTATCTGTCCCTGATTTAACTTCGGTACCTGGTATCTGGCAACGAAATTGTCCATTTCCTGCAGATTTTCAAGTTTTGTTGAATATAGGCTTTTGTAGTAGGATCTGATGATTTTTTGAACTCCCTCTGATTCTGTAGTTATGTCTCCCTTTTCATTTCTGATTTTGTTAATTTGACACACTCTCTGTGTCCTCTTGTTAGTCTGGGTAAGGGTTTATCTGTCTTGTTGATTTTCTCAAAGAACCAACTTTTGGTTCTGTTGATTCTTTGTATGGTCCTTTTTGTTTCTACTTGGTTGATTTCAGCTCTGATTTTGATTATTTCTTCCCTTCTACTCCTCCTGGTTGTATTTGCTTCTTTTTGTTCTAGAGCTTTTGGGTGTGCTGAAAAGCTGCTGACATATGCTCTCTCCTGTTTCTTTCTGCAGGCACTCAGAGCTATGAGTTTTCCTCTTAGCACAGCTTTCATTGTGTCCCATAAGTTTGGGTATGCTGTACCTTCATTTTCATTAAATTCTAAGAAGTCTTTAATTCTTTTCTTTATTTCTTCCTTGACCAGGTTATCATTGAGTAGAGCATTGTTCAACTTCCACGTATATGTGGGCGTTCTTCCCTTATTGTTATTGAAGACCAGCTTTAGCCTGTGTTGGTCTGATAGGACACATGGGATTATTTCTATCTTTCTGTATTTGTTGAGGTCTGTTTTGTGACCAATTATATGGTCAATTTTGGAGAAAGTACCATGAGGTTGTGAGAAGAATGTATATCCTTTTGCTTTAGGATAGAATGTTCTATAAATATCTGTTAAGTCCATTTGGTTCATGACTTCTCTTAGTCTGTCTATGTCTCTGTTTAATTTATGTTTCCATGATCTGTCCATTGATGAGAGTTGGGTGTTGAAATCTCCTATTATTATTGTGTAAGGTGCAATGTGTGCTTTGAGCTTTAGTAAGGTTTCTTTTATGTATGTAGGTGTACTTGTATTTGGACCATAGATATTTAGGATTGAGAGTTCGTCTTGGTGAATTTTTCCTTTGATGAATATGAAGTGTTCTTCCTTATTTTTTTGATGACTTTTAGTTGAAAATTGATTTTATTTGATATTAGAATGGCTACTCCAGCTTTTTTCTTGGGACCATTTGCTTGGAAAGTTGTTTTCCAGCCTTTCACTCTGAGGTAGTGTCTGTCTTTGTCTCTGATGTGTGCTTCCTGTAGGCAGCAGAATGCAGGGTCCTCATCGCGTATCCAGTTTGTTAATCTATGTCTTTTTATTCGGGGAGTTGAGACCATTGGTATTGAGAGATATTAAGGAATAGTGATTATTGCTTCCTGTTATATTCATATTTGGATGTGAGGTTATGTTTGTGTGCTTTTCTTCTCTTTGTTTTGTTGCCAAGACGATTAGTTTCTTGCTTCTTCTAGCGTACAGCTTGCCTCGTTATATTGGGCTTTACCATTTATTATCCTTTGTAGTGCTGGATCTGTAGAAAGATATTGTGTAAATTTGGTTTTGTCATGGAATATCTTGGTTTCTCCATCTATGTTAATTGAGAGTTTTGCAGGATACAGTAACCTGGGCTGGCAGTTGTGTTCTCTTAGGGTCTGTACAATATCTGTCCTGGATCTTCTGGCTTTCATAGTCTCTGGTGAGAAGTCTAGTGTGATTCTGATAGGTCTGCCTTTATATGTTACTTGGCCTTTTTCCCTACTGCTTTTAATATTCTTTCTTTGTTTTGTGCATTTGGTGTTTTGACTATTATGTGACAGGAGGAGTTTCTTTTCTGGTCCAATCTATTTGGAGTTCTGTAGGCTTCTTGTATATTTATGGGCATCTCTTTCTTTAAGTTAGGGAAGTTTTCTTCTATGATTTTGTTGAAGATATTTACTGGTCCTTTGAGCTGGGAGTCTTCACTCTCTTCTATACCTATTATCCTTAGGTTTGATCTCATTGATTCCTGGATTTCCTGTATGTTTTTTTTAAAGATTTATTCATTTATTATGTATAAGTACACTGTAGCTGTCTTCAGACACACCAGAAGAGGGCATCAGATCCCATTTCCTGTATGTTTTTTACCAGTAGCTTTTTCCATTTTACATTATCTTTGACCGTTGTGTCGATGATTTCTTTTTTTTTTCTCTCTTTTCTTTTTTCAGATCTGGGGACTGAACCCAGGGCCTTGTGTTTGCTAGGCAAGCGCTCTACCACTGAGCTAAATCCCCAACCCCGTGTCGATGATTTCTATGGAATTTTCTGCTCCCGAGATTCTCTCTTCTATCTCTTGTATTCTGTTGATGATGCTTGTATCTGTAGCTCCTTTTCTCTTCCTTTGGTTTTCTATGTCCAGGGTTGTTTCCCTTTGTGCTTTCTTTATTTCTTCTATTTCCATTTTTAATTCCTTCACCTGTTTGATTGAGTTTTCCTGGAATTCTTTCCGGGATTTTTGTGATTCCTTTTTATAGACTTCTACTTGTTTATTTATGTTTTCCTGCATTTCTCTAAGGGAGTTCTTCATGTCTTTCTTGAAGTCCTCCAGCATCATGATCAAATGTGATTTTAAATTTAGATCTTGCTTTTTTGGTGTGTTTGGATATTCAGTGTTTGCTTTGGTGGGAGAGTTGGGCTCCGAAGATGCCATGTAGTCTTGGTTTCTGTTGCTTGGGTTCCTGTGCTTGCCTCTTGCCTTCAGGTTGTCTCTGGCGTTACCTTGTTCTGCTATTTCTGACAGTGGCTAGATCTTCCTATAGGCCTGTGTGTCAGGAGTGCTATTTTCTTTCCTATTTTCTTTCAGCCAGTTGTGGGAACAGAGTGTTCTGCTTTCGGGCGTGTAGTCTTTCCTGCCTACTAGTCTTCAGCTGTTCCTGTGGGACTGTGTCCTGAGTCCACCAGTCAGTTCGCGTGGAGCAGAAAAGTTGATCTTACCTGTGGTTCTGCTGCTCAAGTTGCTCGTGTGGGGCTGCTTTTGAGCTCTCCGTGAGGGCGGCAACCAGGAGGGCTGATGCCTCCTTTTCCCAGAGCCTCCATGCACTGGGGTCCCAGATGGCATTAGGTGTTTTCTTCTGGAGTCAGAAATCTGGGCAGTGTGTAGTCTCTTCTGGCCTCCCAGGCTTGTCTCCCCTCTGAAGCTATAGCTCTCCCTCCCATGGGACTTGGGTGTAGGGAGCTGTTGATCGGTCCCTTCAGGTCCGGGCAGTGTCTGGACTTTGGGGGACCTACTGCTCCAGTGTCCCTGTCTTCTGGTTCCCAGAGTCCCTATACAGTTTCCTCTTGGGCCAGGGATGTGGGCAGGGGTGGGCAGTATTAGTGGTCTCTCCCTCTCTGCAGTCTGAGGAGTGCCCACCTGTCAGGGTGGTGAGCTCTCTCTCCCAAGAGGTTTGGAAGTAGGGAGCCTCACAGCTTCTTTTTAGCCTTTGTTGTTGCACATACATATAAACAAATCCATATTTAAATACAATCAACGGATCTCATGTGGTGTTGCCTGCAGGTATAAGCGTCTAGGACTTACCATTTTGTATTGGATAACCCAACCTGGGACTCATCACTGGGGAAAATGAATGCTCCTTCTCTTGGCAATTGTTAGCTACCCATAGCTCTTCATCTTGGGGTAAGATATAAATTTCTGTTGGAATTGTTCAAGTTGAAATTTTTAACTGGTTTGATCTTGTTTAAGTGTAGTTTAGGTGACCACGACCTCATTCAGTTCATATTTGTAACAGCTCTGTCATTACCAGAGGCCAGAATCTGACACTCCTTCTCCCTATTCTTTGGCTCCTCTAATCCATAATGCTCCCTGAACCTCAGAAGAAGAATAGTTTGTATAAGAGTCCATCCATGGCTGTGTGCTCACTCTTGTTTAGTCTTAATAATTGAACATTTCTGTGACTTAAAATTAACCAATACCCACTATAATTAGAAGCTTCTCTATCCAATATTGAGAGTAACACAAATGTATAGGTTAAAAATTTTCAATGAAATTTCACAACTAGACAATTTGCATATGGTTTTTAAAGACATCAAATCGAAATTTCAGTTATGCAATATCTGGTCTTGACAGTTGCCTTCCTTGTTACTACAGAATCCCAACACAATTATATACACTGATAATTCATTCATTTATGTTGTTGAATAATGTTTCATTTTATGAGTATAAACATTGACTATATGTGGATATCACTTGATTGATTATTTTGCTTTGCAACCATTATAAATTGTACTTGCATGCACAATGAAGCAAAACTATTTGCATGAATCTCACAGCCGTTGTAGCTATGTGCACAAGTGTACAATTTCTCAGTTATATGGTAAATCTATCCAATATTTTGTCAAATAACCTTTTTCTAGAGCAAATGCAATGTTTCAAAGTCCGACATTGATGTTTGGGAATTTCATTTCCCCTGCAGGGTCTCACTGTACAGCCTGGGATGGCCTCACAGCCTCATGTGCAGTGAGTCTGACCTTACAGGATCTCTCTGTGCATCGAGGCTAAACTCACATTTACATTGATCCTTCTGCCTGAAGCTTCTTCAGTGCTGGGATCTCAGGCATGATTCATCACATCTGGCCTGATTTTTACTTATCTTTTTGTTCACTTTTTCAGTTAACCTCTCTTGTTCCCTACTTACTTCTCTCTCTTTAAACCACTCTGACATAGTCTACATTACATATGATATGCATTGCCCAGTGGTATATTGATACAATTGTATGATTTTTATGTACCAGTTAAATATTTTAAAATATTTTTAAAGAAAGGCTATATTCCCCCCTTTCTTTCTTTATTTACATACCAAATGCTACCCTGGTATCCCTTGAAGAGTTCTTCCTGCCTTCCCTTTCCCTTTGCCTCTGTGAAGGCAGACCCCCCTCATTATACTCCCATGCTGCTGCATCAAGTCTCTGCCACATTAGGCACATCCTCCCCCACTGAGACCAGACAAGGCAGCCCTCTGCTATATATGTGTCTACGCTCTATTTTTGCACTATGGTACTGTTTTGTATTGCTCAGCAGATCTTTTGCTTCCTTCTTATATCTTATACCTAATGTCATTACTATTGAATCTATAACAATTTCTGTCCGTTCATGAGGAGGAAAGTGGATTAATTTACATCTTTTCTGTCTTGTTACTGATAATTCTATTCTACTAAGATGATGTGATTTCAGTGTTTATCAATGACAAAAACGAGTGCTACCTTAAGTACATGGGAATAACAATAATAACAATAATAAATATCTTAAAACCATAATTAACAAAAGACAGAATTCAAAAATCTATGAACTATTATCCACTTTTGTAAACATATGTGTCTCTCCCCTCTGTGTGTGTGTGTGTGTGTGTGTGTGTGTGTGTGTGTGTGTATCAGCAGAGTAAAAATGACTATGTTTTTTGTCATCACCTACCAAGGTCCACTGTGGATATAAATGGACCAGGGTTATTACATGACATAGTGAAGCAAAGAACATAAAAAACATAAAGAAAAATTTATTTTTCTACAGAAATGAGACAAAAGGTGGAATTGATCCATGATCTCATATGTGCTCACACATTGCTTCATGTGTGAGGTGGGAAGTCACCGAATCTCACATTCTTCAGTCTGTGAAATAGAATATCCTTTATCTCCTTGCAATGGTAAGAAGAATAAAATAAAGCCATTCACTAGAAATAGATTATTTTACCAAGTAAAATATGAAAGATAATTAGGCATTACCAAATTCTAACCTGTGGATGCTAGAACAGAAATTCTAGAATTCATAGATGAGTCTGAGTAACAGAGAGATAAGCTTTAGACTTGGTAACGTGGCCTAGAGGAAACACTAGAACTAAAGGTTCAGAATTTCATAGGTCAAAATAAACAGCAGAAAGAGCTTAATTTACTAAATCTAGCAAATCAAAATAAGGAAATGCTGAAAAAAATCAGAATTACAACATAAAGAGAAGCTAAGTCTATGAAAGCAGGACTTAGAACAGAAGATAGAGCAGCATGAACAATAGAAAGAAATTTAAGACTTGACAGCATGACCTAGAGAAAACACTAGAATTGAAGACACAGGACATTATAGATCAGAATAAGAGACAGAAAGATGAAAATGAAGGTAGGAGACCAGAGCTGGAAAAGATGTTATAACAAAAGGTACAACAGTTCACAGATCAGACTGAGCAAAGAGAAAATAATGAGGATTGGAAGCAAGACTTGGAGAATAAGCTTTTTAAAGTAATCAATCAAAATAAAATGGACAGCAGACTATCAGACTTGCAATATAAAGAAAAACTCAAATGTGGAGGCAAAACATTGAACAGAGAATACAGGAATAGTAGGAGTGACAAAAGGAGAGATATGGATCATGGACACAGACCTTAAGGGAAACATTCCAACTCAATTCTTCATAGAGTTAGAGCAATTTGCAAATTCATTTAGAATAACAAAAAACCCAGGATAGCAAAAAAATATTCTCAACAATAAAATAACTTCTGGGAGAATCACCATTTCCTGACCTCAAGCTGTATTACAGAGTAATAGTGATAAAAACTATATGGTATTGGTACAGAGACAGTCAGGTAGATCAATGGAATAGAATTGAAGACCCACAAATGAACCCACACACCTATGGCCACTGGATCTTTGACAAAGGTGCTAAAACTCTCCAGTGGAAAAAAGATATCATTTTCAACAAATGGTGCTGGTTCAACTAGAGGGTTGAACCCATTCTTTTTTTTTTTTTTTTGGTTCTTTTTTTCGGAGCTGGGGACCGAACCCAGGGCCTTGCGCTTCCTAGGCAAGCGCTCTACCACTGAGCTAAATCCCCAACCCCGAACCCATTCTTATAAACCTATACAAAGCTCAAGTCCAAGTGGATATCAAGGACTTCCACATATAACCAGATACACTCAAAGTAATAGGAGAAAAAGTGGGGAAGATCCTTGAACACATGGGTACTGGGGAAAATTTCCTGGCTTATGCTCTAAGATCAAGAATTGACAAATGAGACTTCATAATATTGCAAAGCTTCTGTAAGGCAAAGGACACTGTCATTAAGAAACAAAGGCAAACAAGAGATTGGTAAAATATTTTTACCAATCCTACATCCAATAGAGGGCAAATATCCAATATTTACCAAGAACTCAAGAAGTTAGACTCCAGAGAATCAAATAACCCTATTAAAATGGGGTACAGAGCTAAACAAAGGATTCTCAGTTGAGGAATATTGAATGGCTGAGAAGCACCTAAAGAAATATTAAACATTCTTAGTTATCAGGGAAATACAAATCAAAACAACCCTGAGATTCCACCTCACATCAGTCAGAATGACTAAGATAATAAACTCAGGTGTCAGCAGATGCTGGTGAGGATGTGGAGAAAGAGGAACTCTCCTCCATTGTTGGCGGGATTGTAGGCTGAGACAACCACTGTGGAAATCAGTCTGGAGGTTCCTCAGAAAATTGGATGTAGTTCTACCTGAGGTCTCAGCTATACCACTCCTGGGCATATAACCAAAAGATGCTCCAACATACAAGAAAGACACATGCTCCACTATGTTCATAGCAACCTTATTTATAATAGCCAGAAGTTGGAAAGAACCCAGATATCCCTCAATAGAGGAATGGATATAGAACATGTGGGTACATTTACACTATGGAGTACTACTCAGCTATTGAAAACAATGACTTTATGAAATTCATAGGCAAATGGATGGAACTAGAAAATATCCTGAGTGAGGTAACCCATTCACAAAAAACACATGTGGTATGCAGTCACTGATAAGTGGATATTAATTTAAAAGCTCAGATTACCCAAGATACAATCCACAGATCACATGAATCTCAAGGAGGATGACCAAAGTGTAGATGCTTCAGTCTTTCTTAGAAGAGGGAACAAAAATAATCATAGGATGAGATATGGAGACAAGTTTTGGAACAGATACTGTAGGAAAGGCCATCCAGAGACTGCCCCACCTGGAGATCCTGTTCATATACATATAGTCACCAAACCCAAACAATAATTTGATGCCAAGAACTGCATGCTGACAGGAACCTGATATAGCTGTCTCCTGAGAGGCTGTCAGAGCATGACAAATACAGAGGTGGACATTCAGCCAACCGTTGAGCTGAGAACTGGGTCCCAATTGGACGAGTTAGAGAAAGGATTGAAGGAGCTGAAGGAGTTTGCAACATCAAAAGAACAATAATACCAACCAACCAGTGCTCCCAGGGACTAAACAACCATCCAAAGAGTACACATGGACAGACCCATGGCTCCAGCTGCATTCCCCAGGATAGGGAAATGTCAGGGCCGGGAGGCAGAAAGGGGTGGGTGGATAGGTGGGGGAGCACCCTCGTAGAAGTAGGGTGATGGGGAGATGGTATAGCGTTGTTTAGGATGGAAAACCAGGAAGGGATAATATTTGAAATGTAAATAAAAATATCCATTAAAAAGGGAGGAATTTAAAATTTCAATTAAGGAAAATACTCATGTAGAGACAGAGATAACATTGGAGAAAGCCAACCAAATTTATTAGAAACGAAACTTTTGCTTATCTGGTTAATATTCAACAAAACCTCCAGACAGTGATCTTCTACAGAGTTATCAGGAATTTAAATGGCAACCTGTGAATGTGTTAGAACTGAGGAAATTTAAGGAAAGTGTCACTAATTTTGGAATGCTTTCACCATTTGAAAAATAAATCCTGATTTCTTAGGCTATTAAAAATAGAATAATTCCCCAAGACTGGAAAGATATGGCAAGAACAATACTAGAACCTGCTGCAAATTTAAGATGGACCTCATGGTCAAGTGACAAGGCGAGGGAAACAGCAGGACAAAACAGAGCCAGGGGTAGAGAGATTCCCACAGATCAGCTGCTTGGTGAAGTTCAATTTGTTGAGGTAGAGGTGCAGACTGTATATGATGAAGAAGACTCTGGCATTGTGTTGATTGTCAGCCTTAAAGTCCTGGGACAATGTCACAGAATCAGGGAAAAGACTTGAACCATCCACCCGAGTTGTGCAAGATCCAAAAGAAACCTTCCCTGGTGTTTTATAAAGGCTAACCTCAGCTGTGGAAAGGAGTGTATCAGATTCATCAGCCCGGCAATAATTGAGTCTTTAGCCTTTGAAAATGTAAATACTGGTTGGGAGAATTTTAATGACCACTTCTATTTCTTTGGGGGTTATGGAACTGTTTAGATGGTTTATCTGATCCTGATTTAACTTTGGTACCTGGTATCTGTCTAGAAAATTGTCCATTTCCCCCAGATTTTCCAGTTTTGTTGAGTATAAGCTTTTGTAGTAGGATCTGATAATTTTTTGAATTTCCTCAGTTTAGGTTGTTATGTCTCCCTTTTCATTTCTCATTTTATTTGGACACTGTCTCTCTGCCCACTGGTTAGTCTGGCTATGGGCTTATCTATCTTGTTGATTTTTCTCAAAGAACCAGCTCCTGGTTTTGTTGATTCTTTGTATAGATCTTTTTGTTTCTACTTGGTAATTTCAGCTCTGAGTTTGATTATTCCCAGCTGTCTACTCCTGCTGGGTGAATTTGCTTCTGTTTTTTTCATGTTTTCTTTTTTTTAATTAATTACTTTATTTATTTTCACACTCCAGATTTTATTCCCCTCCCAGTATACCCTCCCAACTGTTGTACGTCCCATACCTCCCCCACCCCCAGTCTGCGCAAGGACGTCCCCACCCCACCCACTCCACTTGACCTCCAAACTTCCTGGGGCCTCCAGTCTCTTGAGGGTTAGGTGCATCTTCTTTGACTGAATCCAGATCTGGGTGTCCTCTGCTGTATATGTGTTGGAGGCCTCATCTCAGCTGGTGTATGCTGTCTGGTTGGTGACTCAGTGTCTAAGAAATCTTGGGAGTCCAGGTTAATTGACACTTGTGGTCCTCCTCCTCTGCTTCCTCCAGCTTTTCCCTAATTCAACCAGAGGGGTCAGCAGCTTTTGTTCGTTGGTTGGGTGCACACATCTGCATCTGACTCTTTCAACTGCTTGTTGACTCTTTTAGAGAGCAGTCATGATAGGTCCCTTTTTGTGAACACCCATAGCTTCAGTAATGGTGTCAGGTCATGGGGGTCTCCCCTTGAGGTGGATCTCACTTTGGACCTGTCACTGGACCTTTTTTTCCTCAGGTTCTTTTCCATTTCCATTCCTGACTTTCTTTCAGAAAGGAAGTATTATGGGTCAGAGCTTTGGCTGTGGGATAACAATCCCATCCTTCACTTGATGCTCTGTCTTTCTACTGGAGGCTGATTCAATAAGTTCCCTCTCCCCACTGTAAGGCCTTTCATCTAGGGTCTCCCCCTTTGAGTCCTGAGAGTTCCTCACTTTCCAGGTCTCTGGTACATTCTAGAGGGTCCTCCCAACCTCCTTTCTCCTGAGTTCACCTGTTTCCATTCTTTCTGCTGGCCCTCAGGGCTTTAGTTGCCCCCCCAATACCAGATCATGTTCCCATATTCCCCCACCTTATCCCTTTTCCCTTCCCCATCGCCCCTTCCTCTCTCTTTATGGTTGCTTTCTTCTCTCTCCCAAGTGCGAGTGAGGCATCCTCACTTGGCCCTTCAGCTTGTTGAGCTTTTTGAGTTCTGTGGACTGTATTCTGTACTTTTTTTGGCTAATATCCACTTATTAGTGAGAACATACCATGCATGTCCTTTTGGGTCTGAGTTACCTCACTCAGGATGACATTTTCTAGTTCCATCCATTTGCCTGCAAAACTCAGGATGTCCTCATTGTTAAAAGCTGAGTAGTATTCCATTGTGTAAATGAACCACATTTTCTGTATCCATTCTTCTCTTCTGGGACATCTGGGTTGTTTCCAGCTTCTGGATATCACAAATAAGACCACTATGAACATAGTGGAACATGTGCCCCTGTGGCATGGTGGGGCATCTTTGGGGTATATTTCTAAGAGTGGTATTTCTAGGTCTTTAGGTAGGTCTATTTCCAATTTTCTGAGGAAACTCCAAATTGATTTCCAGAGTGCTTGTACCAGTTTGCAATCCCACCAGCAATGGAGGAGTCTTCCTCTTTCTCCCCATTCTTACCAACATGTGTTGTCACTTGAGGTTTTGATCTTAGTCATTTTGTCTGGTGTAAGGTGGAATCTCTGGGTCATTTTGATTTGCATTTCTCTGATCACTAGGACTTTGAACATTTCTTTAGGTGCTTCTCAGTCACTTAATATTCCTCTATTGTGAATTCTCAGTTTAGTTCTATACCCCATTTTTGACTGGGTTGTTTGTTTTTGTGCCGGTAAGCTTCTTGAGTTCTTTATATATTTTGGATATTAGGCCTCTATCAGATGTGGGGTTAGGGAAGATTTTTTTCTCAATCTATAGGATGCCAATTTGTCTTATTGACTATGTCCTTTGCCTTACAGGTTTCCAGTTTCATGAGGTCCCATTTAACAATTCTTGATCTGGGTGTGAGCCACTGGAGTCCTGTTTAGGAAATTTCTGCCTGTGCCAATGGGTTCAAGGCTCTTTCCCACTTTCTCTTCTATTAGATTCAGTGTATTTGGTTTTATGTTGAGGTCTTTGATCCACTTAAACTTGAGCTTTGTGCATGGTGACAAATATGAGTCTATTTTCATTTTTCAACATTTAGACAACCAGTTAGACCAGCACCATTTATTTCTTTTTTCCATTGTATATTTTTTTGGCTTCTTTGTCAAAGATCAAGTGTAAGTAAGTGTGTGGTTTTATGTTTGGGTCTTCAATTCTATTCTCTTGACCAACCTGTCTGTCTCTGTACCAATACCATGCAGTTTTTAATCACTATTGCTGTGTAGTAGAGCTTGAGGTCAGGGATGGTGATTCCTCAAGTCATTCTTTTTTGTTAAGAACTTTTTTGCTATTCTGGGTTTTTTTGCCTTTCTAGATGAATTTGAGAATTGCTCTCTCCATGTCTTTGAATTGTCTTGAGATTTTGATGGGGATTGCATTGAATCTACTGATTACCTTTTGTAGAATGGCAATTTTTACTGTGTTAATTCTGCGAATTCATGAGCATGGGAGATCTTTGCTGAAATTATTAGCTGGAGATGTTCTCTGGCAGAATTTTTGGGGTCACCTATGTATACTATCAGCATCTGCAAATAGTGATACCTTTAATTATTTTTTGCTAATTTGTATTTCCCTGATCTCTTTGTTGTCTTATTTTCCTAGCTTGCACTTCGAGTACTATAATGAATAGATATGGGGAGAGTGTGCATCCCTGTCTTGTCCCAGATTTTAGTTCAATTGCTTCAAGTATCTCTTTATTTAATTTGATATTGGCTATTGGTTTGTAGCAAATTGCTTTTGTTATATTTAGGTATGGACCTTGAATTCTTATCTCTCCAAAACTATCAACATGAACTGTGTTGTTCTTTGTCAAATGCTTTTTCTGCATCTAAGGAGATTATCATGGGATTATTTTCTTTGAGTTTGTTTATATGGTGAATTATGTTAATGGATTTTCATATATTGAACCAGCCTTACATCCCTGGGATGAAGCCTACTTGATTTGGTGAATGATGGTTTAATGTGTTCTTGGATTCTGTTTGTGAGAATTTTTTTGTGTATTTTTGCATCGATATTCATAAGTGAGATTGGTTTGAATTACTCTTTTTTGGTAGGTTCCTTTTGTGGTTTAGGGATCAGAGTAATTGTGGCTTCATAGAATGAATTAGGTAGTGTTCCTCATGTTTTTATTTCATGGAATAGTTTGAGGAGGTCCCATTTGTTGATTGTTGATCTTATAGCTTAAGCCCTTGATGTTCTGTTCAGAAATTTTACCCCTTGCCCAGGTGTTTGAGGCTCTTCCCCACTTAATCTTCTATTAGATGCAGTGTATCTGCAATTATGTGGAGGTTCTTGATCCACTTGAACTTGGGCTTTGTACATGATGGCAAGAATGGCATTCTTCTATATGCTGACCTCAAGTTTAACCAGCATTAGTTGTTGAAAATTCTGTCTTTTTTCCACTGGATGGTTTTAGTTTCTTTGTCAAAGATCCAGTGGCCATAGGTGTGTGGGTTCATTTGTGGGTCTTCAATTCTATTCCATTGATCTACCTGTCTGTCTCTGTACCAATACCATATAGTTTTTATCACTATTACTCTGTAATCCTCTTTAATGACTGCTTCTATTTCCTTAGGAGTTATGGGGTTGTTTAACTGGTTTATCTGTTCCTGATTTAACTTCGATACCTGGTATCTGTCTAGGAAATTGTCCATTTCCTGAAGATTTTCAAATTTTGTTGAATATAGGTTTTTATAGTAAGATCTGATGATTTTTTGAATTTCCTCCGAATCTGTAGTTATGTCTCCCTTTTCATTTCTGATTTTGTTAATTTGGACACACTCTCTGTGTCCTCTCGTTAGTCTGGCTAAGGGTTTATCTATCTTGTTGATTTTCTCAAAGAACCAACTTTTGGTTCTGTTGATTCTTTCTATGGTCCTTTTTGTTTCTACTTGGTTGATTTCAGCTCTGAGTTTGATTATTTCCTGCCTTCTACTCCTCCTGGGTGTATTTGCTTCTTTTTGTTCTAGAGCTTTTAGGTGTGCTGTCAAGCTGCTGACATATGCTCTTTCCTGTTTCTTTCTGCAGGCACTCAGCGCTATGAGTTTTCCTCTTAGCACAGCTTTCATTGTGTCCCATAAGTTTGAGTATGTTGTATCTTCATTTTCATTAAATTCTAAAAAGTTTTTAATTTCTTTCTTTATTTCTTCCTTGACCAGGTTATCATTGAGTAGAGCATTGTTCAATTTCCACGTATATGTGGGCATTCTTCCCTTATTGTTATTGAAGACCAGTTTTAGGCCGTGGTGGTCCGATAGCACGCATGGGATTATTTCTATCTTTCTGTACCTGTTGAGGCCCGTTTTTTGACCAATTATATGGTCAATTTTGGAGAAAGTACCATGAGGAGCTGAGAAGAAGGTATATCCTTTTGCTTTAGGATAGAATGTTCTATAAATATCCGTTAAGTCCATTTGGCTCATGACTTCTCTTAGTCTGTCTACATCACTGTTTAATTTCTGTTTCCATGATCTGTCCATTGATGAGAGTGGGGTGTTGAAATCTCCCACTATTATTGTGTGAGGTGCAATGTGTGTTTTGAGCTTTAGTAAGGTTTCTTTTACGTATGTAGGTGCCCTTGTATTTGGGGCATAGATATTTAGGATTGAGAGTTCATCTTGGTGGATTTTTCCTTTGATGAATATGAAGTGTCCTTCCTTATCTTTTTTGATGACTTTTAGTTGGAAATTGATTTTATTTGATATTAGAATGGCTACTCCAGCTTGCTTCTTCTGACCATTTGCTTGGAAAGTTGTTTTCCAGCCTTTCACTCTGAGGTAGTGTCTGTCTTTGTCTCTGAGGTGTGTTTCCTGTAGGCAGCAGAATGCAGGGTCCTCGTTGCGTATCCAGTTTGTTAATCTATGTCTTTTTATTGGGGAGTTGAGGCCATTGATATTGAGAGATATTAAGGAATAGTGATTATTGCTTCCCGTTATATTCATATTTGGATGTGAGGTTATGTTTGTGTGCTTTCATTCTCTTTGTTTTGTTGCCAAGACGATTAGTTTCTTGCTTCTTCTAGGGTATAGCTTGCCTCCTTATGTTGGGCTTTACCATTTATTATTCTTTGTAGTGCTGGATTTGTAGAAAGATATTGTGTAAATTTGGTTTTGTCATGGAATATCTTGGTTTCTCCATCAATGTTAATTGAGAGTTTTGCTGGATACAGTAACCTGGGCTGGCATTTGTGTTCTCTTAGGGTCTGTATGACATCAGTCCAGGATCTTCTGGCCTTCATAGTTTCTGGCGAGAAGTCTGGTGTGATTCTGATAGGTCTCCCTTTATATGTTACTTGACCTTTTTCCCTTACTGCTTTTAATATTCTTTCTTTATTTTGTGCGTTTGGTGTTTTGACAATTATGTGACGGGAGGTGTTTCTTTTCTGGTCCAATCTATTTGGAGTTCTGTAGGCTTCTTGTATGTCTATGGGTATCTCTTTTTTTAGGTTAGGGAAGTTTTCTTCTATGATTTTGTTGAAGATATTTACTGGTCCTTTGAGCTGGGAGTCTTCACTCTCTTCTATACCTATTATCCTTAGGTTTGATCTTCTCATTGAGTCCTGGATTTCCTGTATGTTTTGGACCAGTAGCTTTTTCCGCTTTACATTATCTTTGACAGTTGAGTCAATGATTTCTATGGAATCTTCTGCTCCTGAGATTCTCTCTTCCATCTCTTGTATTCTGTTGGTGAAGCTTGTATCTACAGCTCCTTGTCTCTTCTTTTGGTTTTCTATATCCAGGGTTGTTTCCATGTGTTCTTTCTTGATTGCTTCTATTTCCATTTTTAATTCCTTCAACTGTTTGATTGTGTTTTCCTGGAATTCTTTCAGGGATTTTTGCGATTCCTCTCTGTAGGCTTTTACTTGTTTATTAATGTTTTCCTGTGCTTCCCTAAGTGTGTTCATGTCTTTCTTGAAGTCCTCCAGCATCATGATCAAATATGATTTTGAAACTAGATCTTGCTTTTCTGGTGTGTTTGGATATTCCATGTTTGTTTTGGTGGGAGAATTGGGCTCCGATGATGGCATGTAGTCTTGGTTTCTGTTGCTTGGGTTCCTGCGCTTGCCTCTCGCCATCAGATTATCTCTAGTGTTACTTTGTTCTGCTATTTCTGACAGTGGCTAGACTGTCCTATAAGCCTGTGTGTCAGGAGTGCTGTAGACCTGTTTTCCTCTCTTTCAGTCAGTTATGGGGACAGAGTATTCTGCTTTTGGGCGTGTAGTTTTTCCTCTCTACAGGTCTTCAGCTGTTCCTGTGGGCCTGTGTCTTGAGTTCACCAGGCAGCTTTCTTGCAGCAGAAAATTTGGTCTTACCTGTGGTCCCGAGGCTCAGGTTTGCTCGTGGGGTGCTGCCCAGGGGCTCTCTGCAGTGGCAGCAACCAGGAAGACCTGTGCCGCCCCTTCCGGGAGCTTCAGTGCACCAGGGTTCCAGATGGTCTTTGGCTTTTTCCTCTGGCGTCCGAGATGTGTGTGCAGGGAGCAGTCTCTTCTGGTTTCCCAGGCTTGTCTGCCTCTCTGAAGGTTTAGCTCTCCCTCCCACGGGATTTGGGTGCAGAGAACTGTTTATCCGGTCTGTTTCCTTCAGGGTCTGGTGGTGTCTCTGGCAGGGGTCCTGCCGCTCCCCCACGGGAGCCCAGAGGCCTTATACAGTTTCCTCTTGGGCCAGGGATGTGGGCAGGGGTGAGCAGTGTTGGTGGTCTCTTCCGCTCTGCAGCCTCAGGAGTGCCCACCTGACCAGGCGGTTGGGTCTCTCTCTCACCGGGTCTGGGAGCAGAGTGCTGCTGCGGGCCGGGATCCGCGGGTGTCTAGATTTTTTTTTTATTCTGAGGCACACCATTCCAGGAAGATCACCTTCTAAGTTATTAACATATCCTATGTTGGCTCCTGACATTGCTGGAGAATATGGGTAGTAATAACAGGTGACTGCCCCATTTATGATGCTGTAGTGATGCACAATAAAATTTGCCTACCAAGACAACCTATCCCAAATGACTCATACTGATTTTTCCCCCAATTCTAGAGTCCACTGCCCACCACATACCTATATGGCTATGAATATCTGTCTGGATAGCCTTCTCCTGGCCATTGGATAATGACAGCATTTGTCCCTTAAGCAACTAGTAGAAATACAACTTAACCTTGGCCATTCAGAACACTTAGCCAGGTGGCATAATACCACCATTGTTGTTCATAAGAAATTGGGCTGCTATAGATTGTTGCAAGACTTTCATGCCATCAGTGAGGACATGGAAAATATGGGTACTGCATAGCTTGGCCTGCCTCGCTTCAGTGCCATTCCTCCCTTGCATTACATCATAGTCTTAGTCATAAAGGATTGTTTTTTTCAAATCTCTCTCACTCCTGTTGACAGGTACCACTTTGCTTGTATTGTGTAGGAAGCTAACATATGTAAACCTGCCAGGAGATAACTATGGACTGTGCTGTCACAGGGGATTAAAAACAGCCCTGCTATTTGCCAGCTATATGTGTCATGGATGATATCCTGATAACTCACCCTGATGCAAGATGCTTATAGGCTGTCTCTGCTGTTTTGCTAAGAGATTTATCTAGGCTCAATCTAAAGGTTGTGCCCAAGAAAGTACAGACTATTCCCCCTTATGCATTTCTGGGACTCTCCATTACCAAAATAATTTGGCTTATGTCATCAAAACTAAGAAACTATACTCCCTGGTGAGCTAAAACAGCTACGTGCAACTGCTAATTGGCTCAAACTCTTCTTGTCTATTCTGAGGAACAGATGCACCACTTGTTTTTTCCTCCTGAAGGATCTCTCTAGTGCCTCCTCACTAATCAGGCTTACAACAGAGGCAAAGGAGCTCCTCAAGTAAGTGGACACCATGCTGGCATCTATCTCTCTGGACTTACATAGCCCCTCCAAACCTCTGCTGGCTATAACCTTATGGACTATTGATGGCTCATTGGGGGTGTTTTGACAGGATGGCTCTCTAACGTGGCAATACCAAATTTGCTCTGTCTTCCACAAGATCAATTCCAAATTTGAGGTGACCTTCCACCACATCTTTAGGGCTTGGACAGTGGCCAGGAGGAACTACAATTGAGAACCAGATAAAATTAGTTTGCCTTTGTCACTGAGGCACTCACAGTCCCACTGGTTGGATATAATTTGCTTTCAGGAAATGGTGACTAGATTCCCTGGGGCATTAGACAGCTCCCTACCCCAGGACAGGCAACTCTCCACCTTCTCTTTATTTTGGAACTTCCACTATGACCTTGTAATATTAGACACCTGCTCTTCTTATGTCTATGCTCTGACCCTTGCTGGAGAAAAAGCTTTCTATATGCTCAAAGTCCTTAAGTTGGCCATACTGGTAATGGGAGTGCCTTGTGCCCTAAAAACTGATAGTGGCCCTGCCTATTCTTCTAGACAATTTGTTGATTTCCTGACTTCCTTGAAAATTGATCATGCCTTTTGCATTCAGTATAATATACAATGACAGTCCACTTTGGAGATGACCAGCAGATCTCTAAAAGCCCTACTGGCAAAGGTCACATCATCTGAGGCTAAGCCTGGCCTGCATCTGACTTGGTGGAAGCCCTTTTCCACATGAATTTTCTTACCTTTGATGATAAGGGCCATATTCCTGCTTATGAAGACTAAGCCTCACTGCCCACAGTACTCTTCTCCCCCTGCTTAGGAGGAGATACCCTCTTATCTCACAAAGGAAGTTACCTGTCTGCTCCCCTCCTGACATAAAAATGAGATTATGCTTGTTGTTTTCCTCATGGATTCACAATGTAGATATGGGTGCTGGTGAGGGATATGAGATGTACTATGGAAGATCTTGAGGACCCCCCACCCCCATGGATGCTGGGGGAGTCTGAATCTTTTCCTCATTCTACTCTCTTGGGTATAGGTGAGGAGTTACAGGTCCCTGTGCCTTTGCCCATTGACTCATGTTTCCCTGCATACCCTGTACTTTTTCAACTAACACCACATTGGGACTTCCATTCATTGACCCTATAGCTGCAACTCAGATGATTACCAGCACTTGGCCTATAGCTAGGACCATTTGCTTTGTGAGAGAAGCTGAGGCATTCCCTTGTATCCAATTTAAGAACCTTACAAGAGAGGATTTTCCTGGCAATAATACTCTATGGAAGATGCTCGGTATAGAGATACTTTTCCCAGGATTCAGTCCTACGCTGGCCCTGCTTCCTCTCTACCTTGGCAGGGTATTTAGCATGCTATTGTCCTTCACTGTCTCCCTACAATTAGACTGCCCACCATAGTCTAACTTCCAATCCCACAGGAACATTGTTTATCTATACCACCTTCTCACAGAGTCCAAGATTTTGGGATACATACTGCTAACTACAATGATTCTGATGTGTCCCCTTTTACCTTAGGGCTATGGTGCTTCCTACTGGATAAGGACCAGACCTATCTCCTTAGAACATACACCTAGACTAGACAAGATACCTTCTGGGAAGCTGAGACATTTGTGGTGGCCTCAGATATATTGACTGCACCCCTTCTTCCTGTTAAGGGGTGATAGTATCTTTAATGGGACTTTTAGTAGTCCATCTGGCAATAGTATGAATGTAATGATGTTATGACCTCCCAGATTACTTGTGCCCGTACCTCAGTGTAGGATTATGTTGGGTCCATGTCCACTCTGCCACTGGGCAAGGCTGATTGGGGAGATTGAATGCAGGGAGTTTGACTGCACTTATCCATACCATGCAGGGTGAATGTTGGGCTGTAGGGAAGCAGGGTGGTTGTTGGGCTGTAGGGAAGCAGCATGGGTATTGGGCTGTAGGGAAGCACCAAGGCACAACTCGGGAGGGGGAGTGGGAAAGCACAGTCTGAGGTATGGGAAAACTGGAGCTGGCTTGGGCATCCCTGGAACTTCAAAGAGGACAGAGCTGTGGGGTTCTCAGACCTTTGGACACTCAAGTGTCATTTGGAGCTGTAGAAGAGCAGAGAATGCAGTTGGGGTCCCATGGGCTGCATCTAGCCCATGGAAGGGGGGAAAGGGGCTCTGCCTTGTCCCATGGAGGAAAGTCCTTGACTTGATGACTGTTGGATTGATGGAGGTTGTGTCTTGGAGTATAGAGAGGCCTCTACAAGAAATTAGACTGTTCTCTGCAAATGCCTTCTCCATGGTTCCCCATGGTTTATCTTTATGAAACAAGACAGTACACCATGGTTCTGAGGCATTTATTGCCATAGTGGAATGTTGATGCATAAACCCATACCCCACTTCTCAGAGTGGGCCTGAGATTAAGTACCTTTTGCAGGGAGGAATGTCTGGGAAGGGACACCTGTTGACATTACCCTCCAGGCTTCTAGGTACCTCCTTTGTACAGAGATCTCTGTCTTGAGCCTACATGAACACAGGTCATGTCTCTTTTCCTATTGTCTTGGTCTAAGATGTTATGGATGCCTCATCTGCATGTGGAAGGGCTTGGGGCATTGCCCTTATGTTATTGGTACCTAAAAGTCTATGGTGGCTGTAGCAATGTGACAGGATCCTGGTGTTGGGAGCAGGCAAATCTCCTACCATCCCTTGAGGGTGTCCAGGTATTCAAGTTTTCAGCTCAAGCAAGGACTATGCTTTCTCTTATGGTTCACTGCTCCATATCCCTGTTCACTCCAATCCTCACCCTGTTCTTTCTTCTCACAAATGCATCAGACCTCTAAGAAGTTCTAAACTGTTCTCCACTGTGCCATCTAGTGGCATGCTGGTCCTACCATACCACATTGGTCATCCTCCTATGTGAACCTGTTTTGATATGGATACCTGTGATTAATGCAACTCACTTCCATGCCATCACTTTGATGTCTAAAACTGACCTATAAACCATAGGACAGAACAAACAAGATTTTGGCATCACTGTGGCCACCATTACCACCATTTTGGAGGCTGTAGTGGGGGCAACTACAGTGACAATGGCCTTGATGCAAACTTCAACAATGGTAGAAAAGCTAGACAGAGTAGAGTCCCACTTTGCTGATGCCCTCACCAACATTTTTTACTGGGCCATCCATATTTTACAACAAGTTGACCAGTCATCCGATGAACATGAGATGGTACAGGACATGTCTCTTCTTGAGTATGATCAATTATCATATGTTTAATTCTTTCTTCCTGACTCGCCACCAGGTACATAATTCCATCTCAGATAGGCTGAAGTTGGCCCATTACATCAAGCAGACATGGTTCACCAAGTTTCTCAATTATTCTATAATCTTTAGGGAACAAATATGTAAGTTAAACTTAGCTAGACCTCTAGCTATGTCCTTTGAAGTGAGTTTTATTAGTAAAATATGGGACCATAAGGTAAAGACCTTAAAAGGCTCTTAACCTCCTCTTGAATGGATACTTACATGATATTAGGGGGTGTTCTGTTGTTAGTAATCATTCTGTGTGTCTTATGAAGCATATACCACTCCAGTGCTCCATCAATGAGATCATGCTCCAACTGTTGATGGCCCTGGAATACTCTGAACAGGGTCCCCTTCTGAGGTTATAGACACATGGTTCTCAGAGATATGAAAGTCCTCCCAATAGGTCAAACTACTCCACCTGGGTATGTCCTCCAGAGAGGCTCACTTTCCAGAGCCTGTAGTCAATGACTGGAGAGACGCCAATAGCTGGGGTAACCTAAGACAGGTATGGTTCCCTATGCTGGTTGCACCCTGAGGTAGGGGTCAGCAGGGTCAGAGTATAGAATTCTGACTCTCGCTGAGCTGCCAAGTTTTAAAAGAAAAAGGGTGGGTATGTAGAAGGAGTGAGTCAGCATGTTCTGACTAGTGATCTGCAATGGCCCAAGTATGTTCAGCAGGCACTTCCCCATTTACTAACCTCAGAATCTGCCTGACACCTGGGGATGAACAAAGACAGAGCTTGTGATCAGCACAGTCAATTGGCTGGTGCCAGCTGCATGAGACAAGCAGTTAGGATGGAGGGGACATGGGTAGTGGATATAAAGTCACCACTCCCACTACTACAATTAATGTTTCTCACCTGGCTCCCAGATTATCTGTCATTGATTACACTCCTTACCCTTTATTCCCAAGGACCATTCTGAGAGACTGATGGCTAGAGCAATAGTACAGGTGCTATTACACAGAATTATTCTGGCATCAGATGGGACCAGATGCAGAGATCCATAACCAAATGATATGCAGATAGAGTTTAAATTGGAAGTTTTCAGTGGGTTCTTCACTTTGGAAGTGGTGGAACACTTAGGAGAGGGAGGAAAGATTGTCAGAATCAAAGAAGATGGAATGCATTAGGAGAACATGGTCTCATAGTATCAACTAAGCAATGGCTCACAGATTCACAAATTCTGAAAAGACAAGCATGAGTCCTGAAGGAATCTCAACCAGGTCCTCTGCCTATACAGTAGGGCTGTTAGCTTGCTATTTTTGTGGGACTCCAAAGAGTGGGATTAGGTTTATCTCTGAATCTTTTGCCAGATTTTAAGATCCAATTCCTTTTAATGTGTTGTCTTGGCCATCCTTAATATGAGGGCTTTTACCTTTTCTTATTGTATCTTGTCTTGTGGCATTTAGTTGTCTTCTCTTGGAGGCCAGCTCTTTTCAGCAGAAGAAAGGAAGAAGCAGTACATTTGGAAGAGGAGCAAGGGCATGTGGAGGGAAGAGAAACTGTGGATGGCATGAATTGTATGAGAGAAGAATCTATTTTTTATAATAATAAAAAGAATGTAAGGAATAGAATCTCATAAAACATTGGCAGATGTCATACAGACACTAAGAGAACACAAATGCCAGCAAGGCTACTACATCCAGCAAACCTCTTTTTTCTCTCCTTAATGATTTATTTTGATTTTTATTTGCATTGTTTTTCATTTTTTAGAAAACTGGAAATACATGTATTTATACACATGTGAATAATATGTCTCATTCTCCTCATTCTCAAACCCAACACCACTTTGTTACCCTATGATATTACCATTCCTTCAAAAAAAGATGTTTGTCTCAGGACACTTCCATATCTTTAACCTCAACTGCCTCATATAAAAATCTTTATGCCACCCTCCCCTCCATCCCTGTCCCCCGTCACCTCCAAATCCTTCTCTTTATGTCCTTCTCCAAGGACTAATAGTTGTATGATATCATGGGCATTGGATTAGCTGGCTAGACTAGGTGGTCCAGGGAGACTAGACCTCTGTTGTTCTTATTCCCTCTATCAGAAGAGTTTTGCACAATGTCTGGTGCAAGCAATGCTAAGATCTTAGATTGAAGACACACTCCTGTGAATGGTCAGCTCTCGAAAGCTTCTAATATAGCAAACCTCTTCATTAACATAGATGGAGAAACCAAGATATTCCATGACAAAACCAAATTTATACAATATCTTTTCACAAATCCAGCTCTACAAAGGATAATAGACGGAAAACTCCAACACAAGGAGGGAAACTACACCCTAGGAAAAGCAAGAAAGTAATTACTTGCAACAAACCCAAAAGAAAAGAACCACACAAACATAATTCCACCTCTAACAACAAAAATAACAGGAAGCAACAAACACTATTCCATAGTATCTCTTAACATCAATGGACTCAATTCCTCAATAAAAGGACATAGACTAATGACAGGATACATAAAGAGGAACCAGCATTGTGCTGCATACAGCAAACACACCTCAGTCACAAAGACAGACACTACCTCAGAGTAAAAGGCTAGAAAACAAGTTTCCAAGCAAATGGTCTGAAGAAACAAGCTGGAGCAGCCATCCTAATATTGAATAAAATCAACTTTCAACCAAATGTTATCAAAAAGATAAGGATGGACACTTCATATTCATCAAAGGAAAAAAAATCCACCAAGATGAACTCTCAATTCTGATTATCTTTCTCCAAATACAAGGGAACCTACATTCATAAAAAAAAAACAAACTCACTAAAGTTCAAAGTACACATTGCCCCTCACACAGTAATAGTGGGAGATTTCAACACCTCACTCTAAGCAATGGACAAATCATGGAAACAGAAACTAAACAGAGATATATAGAAACTCACAGAAGTTATGAACCAAATGGATTTAATAGATATTTATAGAACATTTCATCTTAAAACAAATGAATATATCTTCTTTTCAGCACCTCATTGAACCTTCTCTAAAACTGACCATATAATTGGTCACAAAACATCCCTCAACAGATATAAGAAACTGAAATAATCCCATGCCAGATCACCACAGACTAAGGATGCTCTTCAAAAACAAAACAATGACAGAAAGCTCCCTTACACACATGAAAGTTGAACACTGCTCTACTCAGGTCAAGGAAGAAATAAAGAAATTAAAGACTTTTTAGAATTTAATGAAAATGAAGGCATAACATACTCAAAGTTATGGCATACACTGAAAGCAGTGCTAAGAGGAAGACTCATAGCTCTGAGTGCCTCCACAAAGAAACTGAAGAGACCATACATTACCAGCATGATAGCACAATTTAAAGCTCTAGAAGACAAAGAAGCAAATACACCCAAGAGGAGTGGACAGCAGGAAATAATCAAACTCAGGGTTGAAATCATACTCAAAACCAAGTAGAAACAAAAAGGACTATACAAAGATTAAACAAAAACCAGGAGCTGGTTCTATGAGAAAATACAAAAGATAGATAAACCCTTAGCTAGAATAACCAGAAGGCATAGAGAGTGTATCCAAATTAATAAAATCAGAAATGAAAAGGGAGACATAACAACAGAACCTGAGGAAATTAAAAAAAAATCATCAGATCCTAGTACAAAGGTCTATTTTCAACAAAACTGGAGAATCTGGATGAAATGGACAATTTCTAGACAAATATCAGGTACCAAAGTTAAATCAGGATCAGTTAAACCATCTAAACAGTCCCATTACTCCTAAAGAAATAGAAGCAATTATTAAAAGTCTCTCAACCAAACCCCCCCCCCCCCAGGACCAGATGGATTTAGTTTAGAAAACTATCAAACCTTCATAGATGAACAATACTGTCCAAAGTATTCCACAAAATAGAAACAGAAGAACTACCCAAATTCCTTCTATGAATCCACAATTACGCTTATACCTAAACCATACAAAGACCCAGCAAAGAAAGAGAACATCAGATTGATTACCCTTATGAATATTGAAGCAAAAATACTCAACGAAATTCTCTCAAACCTAATCCAAGAATGCTTTGAAATATCATCCATCATGATCAAGTAGGCTTCATCCCAGGAATTCAGGGATGGTTCAATATATGGAAATCCATCAACATAATCCATTGTGTAAACAAAGTCAAAGAAAAATTCTCACGACCATCTCATTAGATGTTGAGCAATCATTTGACAAAATTCAACACCCCTTCATGTTAAAAGTCTCAGAAAGATCAGGAATTCAGGGTCCATTTCTAAACATATTAAAAGCAATATACAGCAAACCAGTAGGTAGCATCAAACTAAATGGAGAGAAACTTGGAGCAATCCCACTAAAATCAGACTAGACAAGGCTGTCCACTCTCTCCCTACTTATTCAATATAGGACTTGAAGTCCTAGCCAGAACAATCAGACAACAAAAGAAGGTCAAAAGGATACAACCTGGAAAGGAAGAAGTCAAAATATCACTATTTGCTGATGATATGATAGTATATTTAAGTGACCCCAAAAGTTCCACCAGAGAACTACAAAACCTGATAAACAACTTCAGCAAAGTGGCTAAGTATAAAAGTAACTAAAACAAATCAGTAGCCTTCCTCTACTCAAAGGATAATCAGAATGAGAAAGGAATTAGAGAAAGAACACCCTTCACAATAGTCTCAAATAATATAAAATACCTCCGAGTGATTCTAACCAAGCAAGTGAAAGGTCTGTATGACAAGAACTTCAAGTCTCTGAAGAAAGAAATTGAAGAAGATTCAGAAGATTGAAGGATCTTCCATGCTCATGGATTGGCAGGGTTAATAAGTAAAAGTGACCATTTTGCCAAAAGTAATCAATGGAATTCCCATCTAAATTCCAACTCAATTCTTCATAGAATTAGAAAGAGGAATTTGCAAATTCATTTGGAAAAACAAAAAACCCAGGATAGTGAAAACTATCCTCAACAATAAAAGAACTTCTAGGGGTATCGCTATCTCTGAACTCATGCTACATTACAGAGCAACAGGGCTAAAAACTGTGTGGTATTGGTACAGAGACAGGCAAGTAGTTCAGTTGAACAGAATCGAAGACCCACAAATGAACCCACACACATATGGCCACTTGATCTTTGACAAAGGAGCTAAATATATCCAGTGAAAAAAGATAACATTTTCAACAAATGGTGCTGTTTCAACTGAAGTTCAACATGTAGAAGAATACAAATCGACCCATTCTTATTGCCCTGTACAATGCTTAAGTCCAAGTGGATCAAGGACCTTCACATAAAACCAGATACACTCAAACTAATAGGAGAAAAAGTGGGGAAGAGTTTTGAACATATGGGCACTGGGAAAATTTCCTGAACAAAATACCAATGGCTTATGCTCTTTGATCAAGAATCGGCAAATGGGACCTCATAAAACTGCAAAGTTTCTATAAGGCAATGGGCATCGTCATTAGAAAAAAAGAGGAAGCAACAGATTGTGAAAAGGTCTTTACCAATCTTCCGTCTGATAGAGGGCTAATTTCTAATATATACAAGGAACTCAAGAAGTTTGACTTCAGAAAGCCAAATAACCATATTAAAATGGGGTACAGTTCTAAACAAAGAATTCTCAGTTGAGCTATATTGAATGTTTCAGAAATATCTAAAGAAATATTCAACAACCCTGAGATTCCACTTCACACCAGTCAGAATGGCTAAGATAAAAAACTCAGGTGACATCAGCTACTGGCGTGGATGTGGAGAAACAGGAACACTCCTCCACTGTTGGTGGTATTGCAAGCTGGCACAAACATTCTGGAAATCAGTCTGGAGTTTCCTCAGAAAATTGGACATTGTACTACCTTAGGACCCTGCTATACCACTCCTGGGCATATACCCAAATGATGCTACAACATACAACAAAGACACATGCTCCACTATGTTCATAGCTGCCTTATTTTTAATAACCAGAGGGTGTAAACAACCTATGTGCTCTTCAACAAGGTAATGGATATAGAAAATATGCTGTATCTATATAATGGAGTACTCATCAATAAAAAAACAATGGCTACATTAAATTCATAGGCAAATGGATAGAACTGGAAAATATCATCCTGAGTGAGGTAATCCAGTCACAAAAACACACCCTATGCACTCACTGATAAGTGAATATTAGCCCAAAATCTTGAATTACCCAAAGTACAATCCACAGACCGCATGAAGCTCAAGAAGGATGACCAAATTGTGGATGTTTCAGTCTTTCTTAAAAGGGGGAACAAAGATATTCATAGGAGGAGATATGGAGACAAAGTTTGTCTCCAGAGACTGAAGGAATGGTCATTCAGAGCCTGCCCCACCTGCAGATCCAGCCCATACGCGCGCGCGCGCGCGCACACACACACACACACACACACACACACACACACACACACACACACGTGAGCCTCTGTGAGGCTCAGCCAAAGTGATACAAATACAGAGGCGAATGCTAACAGCAAACCAATGAACTGAGAATGGGGTCCCCATTGTAGGAGTTAGAGAAAGAATTGAAGGAGCTAAAGGGGCTTGCAAACCGATAAGAACAACAATATCAACCAACCAGAACTCTCAGGGACTAAACCACTAGACCCATGTCCCCAGCTGCATATGTAGAAGAGGATGTCCTTGTTGGACACCTATGGGATGAGAAGCCTTTGGTCCTGCCCAGGCTGGACTCCCCAGTGTAGGGTAATGTCAGAGTGGGGAGGTGGGAAGGGAGGTAGTTTGGGTGGGGGAACACCCTTATACTAGAAGAGGAGGGGGATTCGATAGGGGGCTTACCGTCAGGAAACTGAGAAAGGGAATAACATTTGAAATGTAAATAAAAAATATCCAAAAATAAGAATGTAATTGGCTTTTACTTAATGATTATCTAGAATCACACAATAATGGCAGAGAATGGCATCACTGAACCTTCAAGGTTTCCTTTCCCAATTGAACTACTTTTTAAAACTCCCTTTTGCAGATGGGAATATTATGACATTTATTCTTATATGCAGATTCTCTTGCAAGGATAAATTTTGTAATATTAATATCAATGTATTCACTAGATAAATTTAAGTAAAAACATCTCAGTGTTGCCTTCATAAAGAGATTTTCTTCTTGATAAGAACTCTCATAAGGGCCTCCTTTATATCTCTGTTCCTCAGGCTATAGATGAAAGGATTTAGCATGGGAGTTACCACTGTGTACATCATGGCAATGGAAATCTCCTTCATTGTAAAGTTATTAGCCGATGGACATAAATACAAACCAATAATTGTGCCATAGAATAGTGAGACCACAGATAGGTGGGAGCCACAGGTAGAGAAGACTTTGTGGATAACTCGAGTAGATGATACCTTTAGAATAGAGAAGACAATTTGTACATAGGACACAATAATGAGTAAGAATGGGATGACCATGAGGAGCCCTCCCAAGATAAGTATCACTAGTTGATTAATAGACGTGTCGGAGCATGCCAACTTGAGCAGGGCAGATATGTCACAGAAAAAGTGAGGGATCACATTGTTGTCACAGAATGACAACCTAGCCAAGAGTAGTGTGTGCAACATGGAATACAGCACATTAAATATCCAGGACATAAGCACCAGACACACACCGAGCTTGGGACTCATGATCCTGGTGTAGTAAAGGGGAAGGCAGATGGCCACATAGCGGTCATAGGCCATGACTACAAGGAGAAAGATCTCCAGGCCTCCAAAAAGATTGAAAAAGTACATTTGTGTCAGGCAACCTGCATAGGTGATGGATGTGTCCTGGCTTTGCATGTTCTGCAGCAACTTGGGCATCGTGACAGTGGAAAAACAGAGGTCAGAGAAGGACAAGTTGCTGAGAAAAAAGTACATGGGTGTGGCGCAGCAGCTCTCTGCTCCCAGACCCGGTGAGAGAGAAACCCAACCGCCTGGTCAGGTGGGCACTCCTGAGGCTGCAGAGCGGAAGAGACCACCAACACTGCTCACCCCTGCCCACATCCCTGGCCCAAGAGGAAACTGTATAAGGCCTCTGGGCTCCCGTGGGGGAGGGCCCAGGAGCGGCAGGACCCCGCCGGACCCTGAAGGAAACAGACCGGATAAACAGTTCTCTGCACCCAAATCCCGTGGGAGGGAGAGCTAAACCTTCAGAGAGGCGGACAAGCCTGGGAAACCAGAAGAGACTGCTCCCTGCACACACATCTCGGACGCCAGAGGAAAAAGCCAAAGACCATCTGGAACCCTGGTGCACTGAAGCTCCCGGAAGGGGCGGCACAGGTCTTCCTGGTTGCTGCCGCTGCAGAGAGCCCCTGGGCAGCACCCCACGAGCAAACCTGAGCCTCGGGACTAGAGGTAAGACCAAATTTTCTGCTGCAAGAAAGCTGCCTGGTGAGCCTGGGACACAGGGAAGCAGAATTTCTCTAGGACCCAGCACGTTCTGTGTTTACCGGAAGTCCCCCACCCGCGGATCCCGGCCCGCAGCAGCTCTCTGCTCCCAGACCCGGTGAGAGAGAAACCCAACCGCCTGGTCAGGTGGGCACTCCTGAGGCTGCAGAGTGGAAGAGACCACCAACACTGCTCACCCCTGCCCACATCCCTGGCCCAAGAGGAAACTGTATAAGGCCTCTGGGCTCCCGTGGGGGAGGGCCCAGGAGCGGCAGGACCCCGCCGGACCCTGAAGGAAACAGACCGGATAAACAGTTCTCTGCACCCAAATCCCGTGGGAGGGAGAGCTAAACCTTCAGAGAGGCAGAAAAGCCTGGGAAACCAGAAGAGACTGCTCCCTGCACACACATCTCGGACGCCAGAGGAAAAAGCCAAAGACCATCTGGAACCCTGGTGCACTGAAGCTCCCGGAAGGGGCGGCACAGGTCTTCCTGGTTGCTGCCGCTGCAGAGAGCCCGTGGGCAGCACCCCACGAGCGAACTTGAGCCTCGGGACCACAGGTAAGACCAACTTTTCTGCTGCAAGAAAGCTGCCTGGTGAACTCAAGACACAGGCCCACAGGAACAGCTGAAGACCTGTAGAGAGGAAAAACCACACGCCCGAAAGCAGAACACTCTGTCCCCATAACTGACTGAAAGAGAGGAAAACAGGTCTACAGCACTCCTGACACACAGGCTTATAGGACAGTCTAGCCACTGTCAGAAACAGCAGAACAAAGTAACACTAGAGATAATCTGATGGCGAGAGGCAAGCGCAGGAACCCAAGCAACAGAAACCAAGACTACATGCCATCATCGGAGCCCAATTCTCCCACCAAAACAAACATGGAATATCCAAACACACCAGAAAAGCAAGATCTAGTTTCAAAATCATATTTGATCATGATGCTGGAGGACTTCAAGAAAGACATGAACACACTTAGGGAAGCACAGGAAAACATTAATAAACAAGTAAAAACCTACAGAGAGGAATCGCAAAAATCCCTGAAAGAATTCCAGGAAAACACAATCAAACAGTTGAAGGAATTAAAAATGGAAATAGAAGCAATCAAGAAAGAACACATGGAAACAACCCTGGATATAGAAAACCAAAAGAAGAGACAAGGAGCTGTAGATACAAGCTTCACCAACAGAATACAAGAGATGGAAGAGAGAATCTCAGGAGCAGAAGATTCCATAGAAATCATTGACTCAACTGTCAAAGATAATGTAAAGCGGAAAAAGCTACTGGTCCAAAACATACAGGAAATCCAGGACTCAATGAGAAGATCAAACCTAAGGATAATAGGTATAGAAGAGAGTGAAGACTCCCAGCTCAAAGGACCAGTAAATATCTTCAACAAAATCATAGAAGAAAACTTCCCTAACCTAAAAAAAGAGATACCCATAGACATACAAGAAGCCTACAGAACTCCAAATAGATTGGACCAGAAAAGAAACACCTCCCGTCACATAATTGTCAAAACACCAAACGCACAAAATAAAGAAAGAATATTAAAAGCAGTAAGGGAAAAAGGTCAAGTAACATATAAAGGGAGACCTATCAGAATCACACCAGACTTCTCGCCAGAAACTATGAAGGCCAGAAGATCCTGGACTGATGTCATACAGACCCTAAGAGAACACAAATGCCAGCCCAGGTTACTGTATCCAGCAAAACTCTCAATTAACATTGATGGAGAAACCAAGATATTCCATGACAAAACCAAATTTACACAATATCTTTCTACAAATCCAGCACTACAAAGAATAATAAATGGTAAAGCCCAACATAAGGAGGCAAGCTATACCCTAGAAGAAGCAAGAAACTAATCGTCTTGGCAACAAAACAAAGAGAATGAAAGCACACAAACATAACCTCACATCCAAATATGAATATAACGGGAAGCAATAATCACTATTCCTTAATATCTCTCAATATCAATGGCCTCAACTCCCCAATAAAAAGACATAGATTAACAAACTGGATACGCAACGAGGACCCTGCATTCTGCTGCCTACAGGAAACACACCTCAGAGACAAAGACAGACACTACCTCAGAGTGAAAGGCTGGAAAACAACTTTCCAAGCAAATGGTCAGAAGAAGCAAGCTGGAGTAGCCATTCTAATATCAAATAAAATCAATTTCCAACTAAAAGTCATCAAAAAAGATAAGGAAGGACACTTCATATTCATCAAAGGAAAAATCCACCAAGATGAACTCTCAATCCTAAATATCTATGCCCCAAATACAAGGGCACCTACATACGTAAAAGAAACCTTACTAAAGCTCAAAACACACATTGCACCTCACACAATAATAGTGGGAGATTTCAACACCCCACTCTCATCAATGGACAGATCATGGAAACAGAAATTAAACAGTGATGTAGACAGACTAAGAGAAGTCATGAGCCAAATGGACTTAACGGATATTTATAGAACATTCTATCCTAAAGCAAAAGGATATACCTTCTTCTCAGCTCCTCATGGTACTTTCTCCAAAATTGACCATATAATTGGTCAAAAAACGGGCCTCAACAGGTACAGAAAGATAGAAATAATCCCATGCGTGCTATCGGACCACCACGGCCTAAAACTGGTCTTCAATAACAATAAGGGAAGAATGCCCACATATACGTGGAAATTGAACAATGCTCTACTCAATGATAACCTGGTCAAGGAAGAAATAAAGAAAGAAATTAAAAACTTTTTAGAATTTAATGAAAATGAAGATACAACATACTCAAACTTATGGGACACAATGAAAGCTGTGCTAAGAGGAAAACTCATAGCGCTGAGTGCCTGCAGAAAGAAACAGGAAAGAGCATATGTCAGCAGCTTGACAGCACACCTAAAAGCTCTAGAACAAAAAGAAGCAAATACACCCAGGAGGAGTAGAAGGCAGGAAATAATCAAACTCAGAGCTGAAATCAACCAAGTAGAAACAAAAAGGACCATAGAAAGAATCAACAGAACCAAAAGTTGGTTCTTTGAGAAAATCAACAAGATAGATAAACCCTTAGCCAGACTAACGAGAGGACACAGAGAGTGTGTCCAAATTAACAAAATCAGAAATGAAAAGGGAGACATAACTACAGATTCGGAGGAAATTCAAAAAATCATCAGATCTTACTATAAAAACCTATATTCAACAAAATTTGAAAATCTTCAGGAAATGGACAATTTCCTAGACAGATACCAGGTATCGAAGTTAAATCAGGAACAGATAAACCAGTTAAACAACCCCATAACTCCTAAGGAAATAGAAGCAGTCATTAAAGGTCTCCCAACCAAAAAGAGCCCAGGTCCAGACGGGTTTAGTGCAGAATTCTATCAAACCTTCATAGAAGACCTCATACCAATATTATCCAAACTATTCCACAAAATTGAAACAGATGGAGCCCTACCGAATTCCTTCTACGAAGCCACAATTACTCTTATACCTAAACCACACAAAGACACAACAAAGAAAGAGAACTTCAGACCAATTTCCCTTATGAATATCGACGCAAAAATACTCAATAAAATTCTGGCAAACCGAATTCAAGAGCACATCAAAACAATCATCCATCATGATCAAGTAGGCTTCATCCCAGGCATGCAGGGATGGTTTAATATACGGAAAACCATCAACGTGATCCATTATGTAAACAAACTGAAAGAACAGAACCACATGATCATTTCATTAGATGCTGAGAAAGCATTTGACAAAATTCAACACCCCTTCATGATAAAAGTCCTGGAAAGAATAGGAATTCAAGGCCCATACCTAAACATAGTAAAAGCCATATACAGCAAACCAGTTGCTAACATTAAACTAAATGGAGAGAAACTTGAAGCAATCCCACTAAAATCAGGGACTAGACAAGGCTGCCCACTCTCTCCCTACTTATTCAATATAGTTCTTGAAGTTCTAGCCAGAGCAATCAGACAACAAAAGGAGATCAAAGGGATACAGATCGGAAAAGAAGAAGTCAAAATATCACTATTTGCAGATGACATGATAGTATATTTAAGTGATCCCAAAAGTTCCACCAGAGAACTACTAAAGCTGATAAACAACTTCAGCAAAGTGGCTGGGTATAAAATTAACTCAAATAAATCAGTTGCCTTCCTCTATACAAAAGAGAAACAAGCCGAGAAAGAAATTAGGGAAACGACACCCTTCATAATAGACCCAAATAATATAAAGTACCTCGGTGTGACTTTAACCAAGCAAGTAAAAGATCTGTACAATAAGAACTTCAAGACACTGAGGAAAGAAATTGAAGAAGACCTCAGAAGATGGAAAGATCTCCCATGCTCATGGATTGGCAGGATTAATATAGTAAAAATGGCCATTTTACCAAAAGCAATCTACAGATTCAATGCAATCCCCATCAAAATACCAATCCAATTCTTCAAAGAGTTAGACAGAACAATTTGCAAATTCATCTGGAATAACAAAAAACCCAGGATAGCTAAAGCTATCCTCAACAATAAGAGGACTTCAGGGGGAATCACTATCCCTGAACTCAAGCAGTATTACAGAGCAATAGTGATAAAAACTGCATGGTATTGGTACAGAGACAGACAGATAGACCAATGGAATAGAATTGAAGACCCAGAAATGAACCCACACACCTATGGTCACTTGATTTTTGACAAAGGAGCCAAAACCATCCAATGGAAAAAAGATAGCATTTTCAGCAAATGGTGCTGGTTCAACTGGAGGGCAACATGTAGAAGAATGCAGATCGATCCATGCTTATCACCCTGTACAAAGCTTAAGTCCAAGTGGATCAAGGACCTCCACATCAAACCAGACACACTCAAACTAATAGAAGAAAAACTAGGGAAGCATCTGGAACACATGGGCACTGGAAAAAATTTCCTGAACAAAACACCAATGGCTTATGCTCTAAGATCAAGAATCGACAAATGGGATCTCATAAAACTGCAAAGCTTCTGTAAGGCAAAGGACACTGTGGTTAGGACAAAACGGCAACCAACAGATTGGGAAAAGATCTTTACCAATCCTACAACAGATAGAGGCCTTATATCCAAAATATACAAAGAACTCAAGAAGTTAGACCGCAGGGAAACAAATAACCCTATTAAAAAATGGGGTTCAGAGCTAAACAAAGAATTCACAGCTGAGGAATGCCGAATGGCTGAGAAACACCTAAAGAAATGTTCAACATCTTTAGTCATAAGGGAAATGCAAATCAAAACAACCCTGAGATTTCACCTCACACCAGTGAGAATGGCTAAGATCAAAAACTCAGGTGACAGCAGATGCTGGCGAGGATGTGGAGAAAGAGGAACACTCCTCCATTGTTGGTGGGATTGCAGACTGGTAAAACCATTCTGGAAATCAGTCTGGAGGTTCCTCAGAAAATTGGACATTGAACTGCCTGAGGATCCAGCTATACCTCTCTTGGGCATATACCCAAAAGATGCCTCAACATATAAAAGAGACACGTGCTCCACTATGTTCATCGCAGCCTTATTTATAATAGCCAGAAACTGGAAAGAACCCAAATGCCCTTCAACAGAGGAATGGATACAGAAAATGTGGTACATCTACACAATGGAATATTACTCAGCTATCAAAAACAACGAGTTTATGAAATTCGTAGGCAAATGGTTGGAACTGGAAAATATCATCCTGAGTGAGCTAACCCAATCACAGAAAGACATACATGGTATGCACTCATTGATAAGTGGCTATTAGCCCAAATGCTTGAATTACCCTAGATCCCTAGAACAAATGAAACTCAAGACGGATGATCAAAATGTGAATGCTTCACTCCTTCTTTAAATGAGGAAAAAGAATACCCTTGGCAGGGAAGGGAGAGGCAAAGATTAAAACAGAGACTGAACGAACACCCATTCAGAGCCTGCCCCACATGTGGCCCATACATATACAGCCACCCAATTAGACAAGATGGATGAAGCAAAGAAGTGCAGACCGACAGGAGCCGGATGTAGATCGCTCCTGAGAGACACAGCCAGAATACAGCAAATATAGAGGCGAATGCCAGCAGCAAACCACTGAACTGAGAATAGGTCCCCTATTGAAGGAATCAGAGAAAGAACTGGAAGAGCTTGAAGGGTCTCGAGACCCCAAAAGTACAACAATGCCAAGCAACCAGAGCTTCCAGGGACTAAGCCACTACCTAAAGACTATACATGGACTGACCCTGGACTCTGACCCCATAGGTAGCAATGAATATCCTAGTAAGAGCACCAGTGGAAGGGGAAGCCCTGGGTCCTGCTAAGACTGAACCCCCAGTGAACTAGTCTATGGGGGGAGGGCGGCAATGGGGGGAGGGTTGGGAGGGGAACACCCATAAGGAAGGGGAGGGGGGAGGGGGATGTTTGCCAGGAAACCGTGAAAGGGAATAACACTCGAAATGTATATAAGAAATACTCAAGTTAATAAAATAAATAAATAAATAAATAAAAAAAGAACTGAAAAAAAAAAGTACATGGGTGTGTGGAGATGGGAGTCCAGTAGAATGAGGATGATGATGATGAGGTTCCCCAGGACTGTGGTGAGGTACATGGACAGGAACAGGGCATAGAACAGGTGCTGGTGTTCTTGGGAAATGGGCAGTCCCAGGAGGAAAAAGAGGGAGATAACAGTTTGGTTGTTCATTATCATTCTTCCTCTCCAGTATCCTAAAGAGAAAATATCAGATCCTGTAAAATAAAAAAAAAACATATCTAGGGTATATATCCTGCAACAACAGATCTGAACCTCTTCCCAGAAATTATAATTTCAAAACTCCAAATGTCTGTCTTCATTAAAATTATTAATTTTAAACTTTTCTTTAACACATGTGTATCTCCAATTCTTTTCTAAAGAGTTCTATGTACTTGTGCTGAGATTTAAAAAATGGACCATTTTTTGTCTCTTGTTCCTGCTCAATTATTCATAATTTTCTCTATGTGATTTTATACTTTTATATTCTTGGTTAGAATTGATATACTTGTCAACACAATTTAGTATAAATTTCAAGACAGTCTCATATACTCCAATGTGTTATATTACAATTTCAAAACCAGACCTCTATGTCTCTGTAACATACAGATTTATGCTCCACTGTTGACTAATTATGTTCCCTCCATTGCGTGTATGATAGGCATCAAGCTCAAAAGCCCCAAGCAAAATTCATGTTGTCACTTTATTATTTCCCAAAGCATTTATTGTTCTATCATTACAGTCTCCCATCGTAAAGTAAAAGCCAATAAGGTTTTCATCAGAAATCTGTGATTTTAGATCCATTCATTTTTTCCCTGTAACTTGAATTACTGTCATACATTTTATAAAGTCTCTTCTCCATTCTCCTCATATTTCACCCATTCTTCTTTGTGAGATTTTATCTATTTATCAGGAACACATCTTTTCTTTACTGGAATGTAGAAACAGACTCAGTTCACGTCCATGTTCTCATGTCTCCTGACTCCTCTCTTCTACTTCAACATGCTCCATTTACACTGTGGCATTTGAACAGAGGAGTTACATCATATGTTTTCTAATTTATTCTTCATATTACCACTGTTGCTTTGAGAATAAGGACAAAGCTCCTATCAGGGACACAAATGCTCTTTCATTATCTCACAGGAGCAGTGGTACATCCCACATGGTCCCACAAGCTTTTCTCTCCTCATTCAGTGTTGTGGTCAATATCTTCAACTCCCATATTTTAGAGTTGCTCCTGTCCTTGCTTCTCACTTCCTCCCCTCTTTCCCTTTCATTTGGTTCACCCTCACTCATACATAAGGGGTATTGCTTATCACATACACAGCTATTCTTATGTTGTCCTCCCATACTAAGTGATACCTTCAACCATGCTTCAATTCATCCTATACTTATATCACTTGTACTAAGTACTTTGATTATGTGTTTAAACTATCTTCTATGTAAAGTATGTGCAGAAAAGGTAACATTTACTTTCATTTCATTTTGTTGTTTAATATCATTCATAATCTCCAACTTGGGCCAATACCTATCATGCTGCATGAATTTGGTCAGTGAAAATTTGTTACCTGCAGCTCAATGTGATATACATCACATTGATATTTGGTCAACATCAATGGTAGAAAAATTGCCATTTAAAAATAAATACTTGAATATTTAATAGTAAATTTTACACTCTATGATGGGTGTGAAAGATCTAATATATTTATTTCAGTTTTACAGTTAATCATTGGTTTCACTTCTCAGAAGTACCAATGACTACATATCATATCCATATGCTTTAATCTACAAAATGTAATTGATTCTGTTGCAGAACACAGAAAGGATGAAATGTTTATAAATTATAAAAAGAACAAGCAACAAAATTACTTTGAATCTTCTCAAGTTATTCCTCAGACATTTATTTATTCTATTTATGATATTTAATTTATGGATTAAAAGGGTTAAGCCCATTACTAATTTTAAATAATTTTATTTGATATGTAGATATTCACTAAATTTCATTAAAATGTGTGGACTTTGAGTAAATAAGAAACACTCCATCACATGATGAGCTTTGTACAGTCATATGAAGGATGTAGGTGGAAAAATACAGTTCTTCACAGAAAAAATTTGTGTCTTCTGCCTTAGATACAAATATCTAACTTCTACTCTTCTCAGGGATTCCAATGTTCTAGATGGTTCTTCAAATATTGACCACAATGGTCTCTAAAATTAGAATGTATCAGTAGTCACATGCATTTAAAGACAGACAGACAGACAGACAGACAGACAGACAGACAGACAGACACACACACACAGAGTTATTCTTGACAACACTGGATAATTTGAATCTCAGGAGAAACATCAACAGATCTAAGTAAGATTTCTGAAATGTTACAACCTAATCTGACTGCTTGAATCTTCACGGACTGACAGTGTTATTCCAGATATATTCAGAGATTGCACACTTAAGGCATTGTGGATAAACAGTGCAGAGGGAAAACCATATAGGAAAAAAAAATCATGTACCATTTTACAAGGTGCTCTCTTTGTATATCCAAAACTGTCTGAAAAATGAAAACACTTTGTACTCTCCTTCCTGAGCACTGGAATGACAGAAATGTGCCACCAAGCACAGCTTCCGCCTCTCCAGTAAATGAACAGTGACTTTTGTTATGTATGCCTATATACAAAGATCAGAATCCAGAGAAATCACCATGAACTGTTACCACTGATTGGCTGATCTGATGGACTTCTACATTCTTTAGATGCTAAATCCACACTTCTCAAATTACACAGCACAGGAAAATTGCAAGAGATATGTTTCTAACGTTTGCTGCATCTGAATACCATCTTGTATTCAGTAGAGTCACTGACTTTTATTAACACCTAAGTAATGTAAATGCCATCTTTGGTGAACTGTGTTTAGGAGTAATCTCATACATTACCATTAAAACAGAGGTTTGTGAACTCAGGAAGATAAAATTAATCATCATCATGGGGAGGATATATTAAGAGTTTTCTAAGACCCCACAAGATAAAGTATAGCAAACTACCCTTCAGCACAACAGCTGTGAAATCCATCTCACAGAGCTGCTTTTGTGATGAAATGGTATGATACTGAAAGAAAATATATAATCAATAATTATAATGAACCCACCAATATGAAAGTGGTTACATGAAGATCATGGAACAAATACTTTTACAGTATTGAAAGATAGGGAAAAGAATGTTATCTTACTGGAAAAACTGTCCTGCTCCATGCTGGAAATTCATGTGTATTCACAGAAACACACCTGGTTATTTTCTTGACTAAACATAGTTCTCAAGAGACCAATCCTAGTTTCTGGTTGATGATCCTGCTCACCTTCATTTTATTTACAGACACAGGAATAGCAGTCTCTGTACTCATCATCTATCTGTACCACCTCTGCACACATCCCCCTTTCATCTCTGGGGCCTCAAGTGCCCAGTATCCCAGAGGAGTCCAGATCCTGTATAACTCATTAAGCCATAGTAATTACTTAGGGCCTCTCTTGGACCAATTTACTACAGGGATCCCTAGCAGAGACCAATTATGACCACTGATCTCTATTTCCTATACTTAGAGAAGGTAGAATTTAAAGACAAGAAAAACAAGTAAAACTAATTAAAATAGCACCAATAAGAAAGTCACAGAAGCATGGATAGACGCATACTCATATTCAGGAAAATACATGGCTTACACCTGAGTGGATCTCACTTTCTTAACAGGAAAAGGGAACAATGGTGATTGCATACCATCCCAAATTGTCAGGAACTTTTCTGATTATAAATGACTTTTATTGGATATTTTTATTTTACATTTTAAATGTAATCACTTCCTGGTTTCCCCTCTAGAAACCCAATGTCCTATCCCCCAACCCTGTTTCTATGAGGGTGCTCCCTTACCCACTTACCCACCTACTCCTTCCCCCTTCCCTGCCCTGACATTCCCCTACACTGGCTCAATGAGCCTTGACAAGACCACGGGTCTCTCCTCCCATCAAGCTCAGCAAGTCCATCCTCTGCTACATATGTGGGTTGAGTCATAGGTCCATCCCTGTGTACTCTTGGGATGGTGGTTTAGTCCCTGGGAGTTCTGGGGGGACTGGTTGATTAATATTGTTGTTCTTCTTATGGGTTACAAACCCCTTCAGCTACTTCAGTCCTTTAACTTGTCCATTGAGGATCCCTTTCTCAGGCCAAAGGTTGCCTCTGACCATCCATTATTTGTCAGACTGTGGCACAGCCTCTCAGGAGACAGCTGTATCAGGCTCCTGTCAGCATGCACTTCTTGACATCTGCAATATTGTTTGGGTTTGGTGTCTGTATATGGGATGGATACCCCAGGTGGGACAGTCTCTGCTCCACACTTTGTCTCCATATTTCCTCAAGTGAGTATTTTTTGTTCTTCATTCTAAGAAGGTCTGAAGCACCTACATTTTGTTCTTCCTTCTTCTAGAGCTTCATGTAGTTTGTGAATTGTATCTGGGGTATTCTGAGCTTTTGGGATAATATCTGTTTATTAGTGAGTACCTGTGTGTTCTTTTGGGATTGGGTTACCTCACTCAGGATGATATTTTCTAGTTCCATCCATTTGTCTAAGAATTTCATGAAGTCATTGTTTTTAATAGCTGAGAAGTATTGAACTGTGTAAATGTACCACATTTTCTGTATCCATTCCTCTGTTGAAGGACATCTGGGTTCTTTCCAGCTTCTGGCTATTATAAATAAGTCTGTTATGAACATAGTGGAGCATGTGTCTTCGTTATATGTTTATCTTTTGGGTATATGTCCAGGAGTGGTCTAGCTGGGTCTTCAGGTAGTACTATGTCCAATTTTTTGAGAAACTGCAAGACAGATTTCCAGAGTGGTTGTACAGCTTGCAATCCCACCAGCAATGTCACCTGAGTTTTTGATCTTAGCCATTTTGACTGGTGTGAGGTGGAATCTCAGGGTTGTTTTGATTTGCACTTCCCTGATGACTAAGGATGTTAAACATTTCTTTAGGTGCTTATCAGTCATTTGATATTCCTCAGTTGAGAATTCTTTGTTTAGCTCTGTACCCCGTTTTTAAAAGGTTATTTGATTCCCTGGACTCTAACTTCTTGAGTTCTTTGTATATATTGGATATTAATTCTCTATCAGATGTAAGATTCATAAAGATATTTTCCCAATCTGTTGGTTGCCATTTTGTCCTAATGACAGTTTCCTTCGCTTTACACAACCTTTGCAATTTTATGAGGTCCCACCTGTCAATTCTTGATCTCAGAGACTAAGCCATTGGTGTTCTTTCAGGAAATTTTCCTCTGTGCCCACTTGTGTTCTATTAGTTTCCCTGTATCTTGTTTTATGTGGAGGTCATTGATCCATTTGGACTTGAGCTTTGTAAAGGGCGATAAGAATGGGTCGATTTGCATTCTTATACATGCTGACCTCCATTTGTTGAAAATGATATCTTTTTTTTCCCACTGGATGGTTTTAACTCCTCTGTCAAAGATCAAGTGACCATAGGTGTGCGGGTTCATTTCTGGGTCTTCAATCTTATTCCATAGATCTATCTGCCTGTCTCTGAACCAATACCATATAGTTTCTTTTTATCACTATTGCTCTGTAATACAGCTGGAGGATAGGGATGGTGATTTCCCCTAGAAGTTTGTTTGTTTGTTTATTTATCGAGGATAGTTTTTGCTATCCTGGGTGATTTTTTTTTGTTATTCCAAATGAATTTGCAAATTGCTCTTTCTAACTCTGTGAAGAATTGACTTGGGATTTTGATGTGGATTGCATTGAATCTTTAGATTGCTTTCAGCAAGATTGCTATTTTTCCTCTGTTAATCCTACCAATCCATGGGCATGGGAGATATTTCCCTCTTCTGAGATCTTCAACTTCTTTCTTCAGAGACTTGAAGTTCTTGCCATATAGACCTTTCACTTGTTTGGTTAGAGTCACTTGGAGGTATTTTATATTATTTGAGACTATTGTGAAGGGTGTCATTTCCCTAATTCCTTTTTCATTCTGTTTATCCTTTGAGTAGAAGAAGGCTACTGATTTGTTTGAGTTAATTTTATATTCAGTCACTTTGCTGAAGTTATTTTTCAGCTTTAAGAGTTCTCTGGTGGAAATTTTGGGTCACTTAAGTACACTATCATATTTTTTGCAAATATTAATATTTTGACTTTTTCAGAATCTGTATCCTTTTGACCTCTTTTTGTCGTCTAATTGCTCTGGTAGGATTTCAAGTACTATATTGAATTGGTAGGGTGAGAATGGGCAACCTGGTCTACTCTCTGATTTTAGTGAGTTGCTTCACGTTTGTCTCCATTTAGTTTGATTTTTGCTACTGGTTTGTTGTATACTGCTTTTACTTGAATTCCTGATCTTTCCAAGACTTTTATCATAAAGGGATTTTGGATTTTGTCAAATGTTTTTCAGCATCTAACAAAAATCATAATTTTTTATCTCTGAGTTTGTTTATATAGTGGATTACATTGATGGATTTCTATATATCGAACCATCCCTGCATTCCTGGGATGAGGCATACTTGATCATGATGCATGATTGTTTTGCTGTGAACTTGGATTTGTTTTTTGAGATTTTTTTGTGTATTTTTGCATCAATATTCATGAGGGAAATTAGTCTGAAGTTCTGCTTCTTTGCTGGGTCTTTGTGTGGTTGAGGTATGAGCATAATTGTGGCTTCATAGAACAAATTGGGTAGTGTTACTTCTGTTTCTATTTTTTTTTTTGGAATAGTTTGATGAGTATTGGTATTAGGTCTTCTTTGAAGATCTGATAGAATTCTGCATTAAATCCTCCTGGTCCTGGGCTTTTTTTGAGTGGGAGACTTTTAATGACTGCTCCTATTCCATTAGGGTTTATGGAACTGTTTAGACTGTTTATCTGATCCCGATTTAACTTTGATACTTGGTATCTCTAGGAAATCATCCATATCATCTAGATTTTCAAGTTTTGTTGAGTATAGGCTTTTATAGTAGGATCTAAAGATTTTTTGGATATTTTGACTTCTGTTATGTATCTCTTTTCATTTCTGACTCTGTTAATTTGGATACTATCTTTGTGCCCTCTAATTAGTCTGGCTAAGGGTTTATATATCTTGTTGATTTTCTCAAAGAACCAAATCCTGGTCTTGTTGACTCTTTGTATAGTTCTTTTTGTTTCTACTTGGTTGATTTCAGGCCTGAGTTTCATTATTTCCTGCTGTCTACTCTTCTTGGGTGTATTTGCTTCTTTTTGTTCTAGATCTTTTAGGTGTGCTGTCAAGCTGCTAATGTATGCTCTCTCCAGATTCTTTTTGGAGATACACAGAGCTATGAGTTTTCCTCTTAGAACTGCTCTAATTGTGTCCCATAAGTTTGTTTGGGTATGTTGTGCCTTAATTTTCATTAAATTCTAAAATGTCTTTAATTTCTTTATTTATTTTTTCCTTGACCAAGTTATCATTGATTAGAGTATTGTTCAGCTTCCATATGTGTATGGAATTTTTTTTTGTTGTTGTTGTTATTAGAGATCACCCTTAGTCTGTGGTGATCTGATAGGATACCTGGGATTATTTCAATCTTTCTTGTATCTGCTGAGGTCTATTTTGTGACCCATTTTATGGTCAATTTTGGGAATGTATGATGAGGTCCTGAGAAGAAGATATATTCATTTGTTTTAGGATGAAATTTTCTACAGAGAGCTGTTAAATCCATTTGGAAGAACATGGAGGCAGATGTTGAGATTCTTCTCTGCACACAGATACAGGTTGTTATATTATTTTTAAGGGATAGGTGTGTACACTATTCCTCTTGCTCCACATCTCACCAGCATGCACTGCCACTTGAGTGTGTGATTTTAGCCATTCAAATGAGTGTAAGTTGCAATCTCAGAGTTATTTTGATTTGCATTCTTCTGATGACTAAGGACTTGGAACACTTAAGTGCCTCTTGGTCATTTGAGTTTCCTTTATTGAAAATTTTCTGTTTAGCTCTGAGCTGCATTTTTAATTGTGTTATTTAACTGTTGATGTTTAACTTCTTGAGTTCTTTATAAATTCCAGGTATTAGTCCTCTGTTAGATGCTTGGTGAAGATCTTTTCCCAATCTGTAGGCTGTTGTTTTGTGCTAATGACAGTGTCCTTTGAGTTACAGGAGCTTCTTAGTTTCATGAGGTCCCATTTATCATTGTTGATATCAGAGCGTTGGTGTTCTGGTCAGGGAAATGTCTTCTGTACAAATGCCTTTGAGTCTATTTTCTACTTTCTTTTCTATAAGATTTAGGATATCTGGTTTTATGTTGAGGCCCTTCATCCACTTGGACTTCAGTTTTGTGCAGGGTGATAAATCTAGTTGCATTATTCTACATGCAGACATCCTGACTAGTACCATTTTTGAAGATGCTTTCTTTTTTCCAATGTATGTTTTTGAGTTTTTATAAAAATCAAGTGTCTATAGTTGGGTGGATTGTTTCTGGTTCTTGGGTTCTCTTCCCTTGATCAATATGTCTGTTTCTGTACCAGTACCATGCAGTTTTTATCACTATTGCTCTGTAGTACAGCTTGAGGTCAGGGATGGTGATTCCTTCAGATGTTCTTTTAATGTTTAGGATAGTTTTGACTATCTTGGGTTCTTTGTTTTTCCATATGAAGTTGAGAATTGCACTTTCAAGGTCTATAAAAATTGTCTTAAAATTTTGATGGGGATTGCATTGAATCTGTAGATTTCTTTTGGTAAGATGGCCATTTCTACTATGTTAATCCTGCCTATCTATGAATACAGAAGATATTTCCATCTTCTGATATCTTCTTCAATTTCTTGATGTTCTTGTCATACAGATATTTTACTTGCTTGGTTAAAGTTACAACTAGATATTTTATATGATGCATGGCTGCTGTAAAGGTTGTTGTCTTCCTAATTTCGTTCTTGGCCTGTTTGTCATTTGATTAAAGAAGGGCTATTGATTTCTCTGAGTTAATTTTGTATCCAGCTACTTTGCTGAAGGTATTTATCAGGAGTTCTCTGTTATAGTTTTTGGCTTTACTTATGTATCCTATCATAACATCCATAAATAGTGATACTTTGACTTCTCCCTTTTGAATTTATATTTTTTGATCTTCTTTAGTTGGCTTATTGCTCTAGCTAGACTTCAAATAGTATGTTGAAGAGATATTCAGAGAGTGGTCAGCCTCATCTTGTTCCTAATTTTAGTGGAATTGCTTTCACTTTCTCTTCATTTAGTTCTATGTTGGCTATTGGCTTGAAGTATCTTTCCTTTATTGTGTGTAGGTATGCATCTTGTATTCCAGATATCTTCAAGATAGTTAACATAAAGGGGTGTTGGAGTTTGTCATAGTTCTTTTCAGCATCTAATGAGATGTTCATGTATTTTTTCCTTTTAATTTGTATATATGTTGTATTACATTGATGGATGGATTTTCATATATTAAATCAACTACATTTCTTGGATTAAGTCTACTTGATCATGTGTGATGATTTTTTTTGATGTGTTCTTGGATTTGCAAGTATTTTGAGTATTTTTGCATCAATATTCATAAGGAAAATTAATATGAAATTATAGTTTTTGTTGAGTCTTCATGTTGTTTAGGTATCAGGGTGACTGTGGCCTCATAGAATGAGTTTGGCTTTGTTCCTTCTATTTCTATTTCATGGAATAGTTGAACTACTGGTATTAGCTCTTCTTTAAAAGTCTAGCAGAATACTGCACTAAAACCATTTTCTCTGGGCTCCTTTTTTTGTTTGGGAGATTTTAATGACTGCTTCTATTCCCTTAGGGGTTATAAATTTAAATAGTTTACCTGATTTTCATTTAACTTTGCTAAGTTGGATATGTCCAGAACACCATTCATTTCATTTAGATTTTCCAATTTTGTGGAGTACAAGCTTTTAAATGAAGTAAGACCTAATTATTCTTTAGATTTCTTCAATGGCTGTTGTTATATCTCACTTTACATTTCTGATTTTATTTGGGTATTGTCTCTCTGATTTTTAGTTAGTTTGAGTAAGGATTTAAAGCTATCATGTTGATTTATTCAAAGGAACAGCTCCTGATTTTGTTGGTTCTTTGTGTTGTTTCTAATTTATTGATTTCAGCCCTGAGTTTGATTATTTCCTCCTGTCTACTCCTCTTGGGTATGTTTGCTGCTTTTTGTTTTAGAGTTTCAGGTTTTATGTTGCAAATATGAGATCTCTATAATTTCTTTATGAAGGCACTTGATGCAATGAATTTTCTTCTTACTGCTTCCATTGTGTCCCTTAAGTTTGGGTATTTTGTCTTTTCTTTGTGGGGTGAATAGTGAGAGTTTAAACAGTTACCAAAAGAAGCCAGAAACTACATGATGAACAAAACATCTTTTAGCACACAAAATTTTGTATGTTGCTTTACCATAGCATTTGGAATGGTTGGGCTTGGCAGTCTTTTGATATGTTGTAAGTTCCTGTAAACAAGACCTTTGAGGAATGAGTGTGTTACTGGTATAGGTCAGACTTCTATGACCCAATTTTCTACACCTGCTAATATACATTAAAGATAGGAATGTGCAAAAATTATATTCACCTAGATAATGTTTTATTGTTAAGGAAGAAAACGAAGCAGCCCTTCCCATTCTATTACACTACTTTTGGCTCCTTACCTCCAAGAAAAATCTTAATGACAACCACCACCACTGTCTTTCCAGTCACACTGTATATGCTTTAAGCTTACTACTCAATGCCAAAGTCTATGTCCCTGTATTTTGGGACAATAGTTGAGATCCTTAATTCTGTTTTCACCAATACTTTATTACACGTGGCAATTATCAGGTGGCTGAAATTCATGATGTGTTGTACTGTTAGTTTTGATTCTGCAGGCATCTGGATCTCTATTACTCTCATGTAATTTACAACAATATAGGTCATATTAACATTTACTTTTGAACATGAAAATACTACTATTTCTTTTTTAAAAGTTATATATTTATATCTCAAATGCTGTCCATTTCTAGGTTTCTTCTCTCAGGGTTTCCCCCATGCCCTCTCACTTTTGCCTCTGAAAGTGGCCGCTCTTTGTATCCTCCCACCATGGTTCATCAGGTTCAGGAGGATTAGGCACATCATCTCCAAATGAGGTCAAACAAGGCATCCCTCAACTACATATGTGCCAGAGGCTTTGGACCAGCCCTGTGCTCTTTGGTTGCTAGTAGCTCAGTCTCTGTGGGCTCCTAGGGGTCAAAATTACTTGGCACTGTTAGTCTTCCTGTGGGGGTTCCCATCGTTTCCAAAGCCTTCAATCTGTGGGGCAGTTGACTATACCATTAGATAGAAGAACTAGTAAAAATGAGTAAGCCCAAACCTCATGAAACTCAGAATTGAGAATGGTAGGGGTAGGGTCATCTTCCTGCTTAACTCTACATGGTCTAGAACAAAATTATGACACCCTAGTGAGAGAACCATGACACCCAGTCATGTAGGGAAAACACTTGAAGTCCTTCTCCATGCAAATAGAGCATCATTAGCATCTCAAACTGAGCCAAATAGGAAGCATCTACCTCTGGGTCCAACTCTACTGTTCAATGTTCATAAAATCCCTATCCACGTGGAATAAAGTGCACGAGTTATTTCAATGAGAGTTGTCTGAGACTGGCCATGACCGCCCCTTTCACTGGCATTGGCACTACTATGGTAGCAGGTAAGACCTGGAATCCTAGTTACCTACTCCGCACAGGTTTCCCTTCTGAGATCTGTACCTTGGCCAATTCTGGCCAGATCAGAGACCCACAGAAACTATTTATCCTGGTTCTGTGGAAGACAACATCAATCCTTCCCATAACTCTTCCATAGCAATCCCAGACTTTTGTCCATTGTTTAGCTGTTGTGTTTGCATCTGTCTCAGTCAGCTGCTTGGTAGAGACTCTCAGAGGACAACTATACTAGGCTCTTGTCTGCAAAACAAAATATCATTATTAGTGTCAGGGGTTGGTGCTTACCCATGGGATGGGTCTCAAGTTGGGTCAGTTGACTGATCATTGCTTCAGTCTGTACTCCATCTTTGTCCTTGTATTGCTTTTAGACAGAACCAATTTTGAGTTAGACATTTTGTATGTAGCTTGGTGTACCCACTCCTTCACTAGGGTTCTTGTCTGACTACTGGAGGTAGTCTCTTCAGGTTCCCTGTCCCCATTGTTGGGCATTTTGGTTAAGGTCAGCTGCATTGACTTCCAGGTGTCCCCCCTATTTCAGGTTTCTAGAAGATTCCCCCACCCCATTCTCAACTCCATCTCTGTCAGCTGCATATTTTTATTTATTTTCCTGGTTCTCTGGTGCTCTCTCCTATCTCTAGCCGTACTTTATCTTGTCCCTTAATTCCCCTCTCTTCTCCCATCCAGATCTCTCCTTTCCTCTGCCTCCCATTATTATTTTGTTGCCCCTTCTAAATAGGATTCAAGAACCTTCATTTGGGTTTTCCTTCTTATTTATCTTCTTTGTGTCTGTGTGGTGTATTATGGGTGTTCTGTACTTTTTGCCTAATATTAATTTATTAATGAGTATATACAATGCTTGTCATTTTGGGTCTGTGTTACTTCACTCAGGATAATATTCTCTAGTTCCAACTATTACTCTGAAAACTCATGATGTCCTCCTTTTAATACTACTATTTCTCAAAGAATGTCTCAGGAAAAGACACAGTGTTTATGTGTTTTAGTTGTGTATTGCAATGATGTTTTCCCTTAGTCATAAGCATCAACAACCTCAGGCACAATAACACCTCTATTCTCTGTATGTTGGTTTCAGTAAAAACCAATTGTAACTAGTAGTTATTTCACTTTCCAATTTAGTGAAAATTTGTGTTATATCCTGTGATAAAGCCACCCTAGAGAATTGTATTATTCACTACTTTAAATGTATGGTTACACATTTTTTATGCATCCAATTGTGCAATTATCACACAATTGTTTTCTTCAAACAACCTTTTGTGCCATTCATTTCTCTTGTTCATTTTTTTCCAGCCTAACTTCATGTAGCAATAGGAATCTATTCTACATTACATATTTTTCTATCATTAGTATTTTATATGAATGGAATCACATAGCGTATGATTGATGTTTTTCAAGGTACATCTACATAGAAATACATACCAATATTTCAATTATTTTTATCACTGATTATCATTTCTTTTATGGGATGTAACATGCTATTCACTAATTATCAGATAATGGCTCTTTCCTTTTCTGTGAAAGTTATAAATAGTATTATTATAGATATTCACATTCAGCTACTCATTTGAATATTATTGTAATCGTAGCTTCATAACTAGTAGTAGACCTTCTGGCTTTTGTAGTAGCAATTATATGGTGAACTTTCTAAAATTGTTTTCATATATTGTTTGAGAATTTCATAGAGTGTATTTTATCATGTTTTTTCCTTTTCTGAACTCCTTAAAAATCTGTATCTATCTCAATTCCCACCCAAGTTCTGTTTTCTGTCTCTCTTAAAACAAAGAAGCATAAGAGTTAATTAACTTTCAAAGGAAACCCTCACAAATTAACCTCTGCCAATCGCTCCTCAGCTAGAGATGGGGTTTCAGTATCCTCTCATCTTCTTGTGATAAAATGTTGACTGGCTTTGGTTTTGTCTATAAAACTATAGGTTCTGAGTTCATAGGTGTAATGGCTCTGTTACCAAAAAGATGCACCTTTCCTTCAGTCCTATCTGTTTACTGGCTCCTACAATCTTTCTGCCCTCTCTTCTGTAATGATTCTTTGGCCCTGATGGATGGGAGAATGTTACAGGCATTTCAATTAAGGCTAAACACTCTACAATTGTTTTTTCTCTACACAATGACAATTGTAAGTGTCTGTATAAACCTCCATCCATTGGGAGAAAAGAAATTTCTCTGTTAATGGTTAGAGCTGCACTAATCTATGAGTAATAGTGGGTATAAGCATTTATGGGGCTTGAGACCCCATATGTACAACAATGCCAAGCAGCCAGAGCTTCCAGGACTAAGCCACTACCCAAAGACTATACATAGACTGACCCTGGGCTCCAACCTCAAAGGTAGCAATGAATAGCCTAGTAAGAGCACCAGTAGAAGGGGAAAAAGCCCTTGGTCCTGCCAAGACTGAACCCCCAGTGAACGTGACTGTTGGGGGAAGGGCGGTAATGGGGGGAGGATGGGGAGGGGAAGGGGTTAGGGGGATGTTGGCCTGAAATCCAGGAAGGGGAATAACAATCGAAATGTAAATAAGAAATACCCAAGTTAATAAAGATGAAAAAAAAAAGAATGTTTGACTATGTCTAGCAAAATAATGGCAGTAAGTTCTGAACTATTGCCAATAGTTCTTGGTCAGGAGTACAGTATTAGGCATGAGTTCCTTCCTGAGCGGTGGGCCTCAAATCCAATTAAAAAGCTGTTGGTTACTTCCATAACTTTCTGGGCACTATTTCACTAATGCCATGTCTTGCTGAATGCACCATACTTGTAGCTTTCAGACTTCATAGCTAAGTAAGACTATGGATTATTTTTCTTTACCAACAGGCAACATGTCACCTTCTGGTAGTATAACAGCTATCTAGTAAGGAGGGATCTTCTAGTTCAGTACTAGTTTGATTTTTTCACTTTCTATGACCATAACATACATTATCTTCAGTAGTAAGGACTTAGAATCAAGTTTTGGCAGGCAACCAAGAGTGATGATCATAATCGGTATTGCTGTGGGTGTCTTTGTGAACCCTGATCAACAACTAAAAGGAAGGTATCCAACGTGGACTTTGTGTTTAAGGCTTATGGGTGTAGCCTTATCCTCATATATTGGAAAATTCAATTAACCTGCCATATACATATAGTACAAGAATATTTATATATAAAACACACTTATATGGAAGCTTAAAAATTGTAACTCCATATTTTCATACATCCTTAGTGTTAGGCATTTCCCTCTCTACTCATCCCTATGCTTTTTTCTCCCATACCTTTCTACCTTAATGTGTACACCCACCATTACTCCCTCTTCCTTTTTTCTTTTTTCTTTTTGTTTTTTTTTTCTTGGATTTTTTTATTTACATGTCAAATGTTATCCCCTTTTCCAGTTTCCCATTTATTTATTTATTTATTTATTTATTTATTTATTTATTTATTTATTTATTATTAACTTGAGTATTTATTTACATTTCAAATGTTATTCCCTTTCCTGGTTTCCGGGCAAACATCCCCTTAATCCCTCCCCTCCCCTTCTTTATGGGTGTTTCCCTCCCCACCCTCCCCCCATTGCCGCCCTCCCCCCAACAATCACGCTCACTGGGGGTTCAGTCTTAGCAGGACCAAGGGCTTCCCCTTCCACTGGTGATCTTACTAGGATATTCATTGCTACCTATGAGGTCAGAGTCCAGGGTCAGTCCATGTATAGTCTTTAGGTAGTGGCTTAGTCCCTGGAAGCTCTAGTTGCTTGGCGTTGTTGTTCATAAGGGGTCTCGAGCCCCTTCAAGCTCTTCCAGTTCTTTCTCTGATTCCTTCAACGGGGGTCCTATTCTCAGTTCAGTGGTTTGCTGCTGGTATTCGCCTCTATATTTGCTGTATTCTGGCTGTGTCTCTCAGGAGAGATCTACATCCGGCTCCTGTCGGTCTGCACTTCTTTGCTTCATCCATCTTGTCTAATTGGGTGGCTGTATATGTATGGGCCACATGTGGGGCAGGCTCTGAATGGGTGTTCCTTCTGTCTCTGTTTTAATCTTTGCCTCTCTATTCCCCGCCAAGGGTATTCTTGTTCCCCCTTTTAAAGTAGGAGTGAAGCATTCACATTTTGATCATCTGTCTTGAGTTTCATATGTTCTATGCATCTAGGGTAATTCAAGCATTTGGTCTAATAGCCACTTATCAATGAGTGCATACCATGTGTGTTTTTCTGTGATTGGGCTACCTCACTCAGGATGATATTTTCCAGTTCCAACCATTTGTCTATGAATTTCATAAAGGCATTGTTTTTGATAGATGAGTAATATTCCATTGTGTAGATGTACCACATTTTCTGTATCCATTGCTCTGTTGAAGGGCATCTGGGTTCTTTCCAGCTTCTGGCTATTATAAATAAGGCTGCTATGAACATAGTGGAGCACGTGTCTTTGATATATGTTGGAGTATCTTGTGGGTATATGCCCAAGAGAGGTATAGCTGGATCCTCAGGTAGTTCAATGTCCAACTTTCTGAGGAACCTCCAGACTGATTTCCAGAATGGTTGTACCAGTTTGCAATCCCACCAACAATGGAGGAGTGTTCCTCTTTCTCCACATCCTCACCAGCATCTGTTGTCACCTGAGTTTTTGATCTTAGCCATTCTCACTGGTGTGAGGTGAAATCTCAGGGTTGTTTTGATTTGCATTTCCCTTATGACTAAAGATGTTGAACATTTCTTTAGGTGTTTCTCAGCCATTCGGCATTCCTCAGTTGTGAATTCTTTGTTTAGCTCTGAACCCCATTTTTTAATAGGGTTATTTGTCTCCCTGCGGTCTAACTTCTTGAGTTCTTTGTATATTTTGGATATAAGCCCTCTATCTGTTGTAGGATTGGTAAAGATCTTTTCCCAATCTGTTGGTTGCCGATTTGTCCTAACCACAGTGTCCTTTGCCTTACAGAAGCTTTGCAGTTTTATGAGATCCCATTTGTTGATTCTTGATCTTAGAGCATAAGCCATTGGTGTTTTGTTCAGGAAATTTTTTCCAGTGCCCATGTGTTTGAGATGCTGCCCTAGTTTTTCTTCTATTAGTTTGAGTGTGTCTCGTTTCATGTGGAGGTCCTTGATCCACTTGGACTTAAGCTTTGTACAGGGTGATAAGCATGGATCGATCTGCATTCTTCTACATGTTGCCCTCCAGTTGAACCAGCACCATTTGCTGAAAATGCTATCTTTTTTCCATTGAATGGTTTTGTCTCCTTTGTCAAAAATCAAGTGCCCATAGGTGTGTGGGTTCATTTCTGGGTCTTCAATTCTGTTCCATTGGTCTATCTGTCTGTCTCTGTACCAATACCATGCAGTTTTTATCACCATTGCTCTGTAATATTGCTTGAGTTCAGGGATAGTGATTCCCCCGAAGTCCTTTTATTGTTGAGAATAGTTTTAGCTATCCTGGGTTTTTTGTTATTCCAGATGAATTTGCAAATTGTTCTGTCTAACTCTTTGAAGAATTGGATTGGTATTTTGATGGGGATTGCATTGAATCTGTAGATTGCTTTTGGTAAAATGGCCATTTTTACTATATTAATCCTGGCAATCCATGAGCATGGGAGATCTTTCCATCTTCTGAGGTCTTCTTCAATTTTTTTCTTCAGAGTCTTGAAGTTCTTATTGTACAGATCTTTTACTTGCTTGGTTAAAGTCACACCGAGGTACTTTGTATTGTTTGAGTCTATTATGAAGGGTGTCGTTTCCCTAATTTCTTTCTCGGCTTTTTTCTCTTTTGTGTAGAGGAAGGCTACTGATTTATTTGAGTTAATTTTATACCCAGCCACTTGGCTGAAGTTGTTTATCAGCTTTAGTAGTTCTCTGGTGGAACTTTTGGGATCACTTAAATATACTATCATATCATCTGCAAATAGTGATATTTTGACTTCTTCTTTACCAATCTGTATCCCCTTGATTTCCTTTGTTGTCTGATTGCTCTGGCTAGAACTTCAAGAACTATATTGAATAAGTAGGGAGAGAGTGGGCAGCCTTGTTTAGTCCCTGATTTTAGTGGGATTGCTTCAAGTTTCTCTCCATTTAGTTTAACGTTAGCACCAGTTTCCCATTTATAAACCCTCTATCCCATCCTCCCCCCTTCTTCTATGAAGGTGTTCACCCACCTGTCTACCCACCTCTTCCTGTCTCCCTGCCCTGACATTCCCCTACACTGGGGAGTCCAGCCTTGGCAGGATGAAGGGCTCTCCTCCCATTGGTGCCCAAAAAGGCCATCTTCTTCTACATATGGAGCTGCAGCCATGGGTAAGTCTATGTTTAACCCTTTGGATGGTGGTTTAGTCCTTGGGAGCTCTAGTTGGTTGGTATTGTTGTGCTTATGGGGTTTCAAACCCCTCAGCTCCTTCAATCCTTTCTCTAACTCCTCCAATGGGGACTCTGTTTTCAGTTCAATGGTTGGTTGTGAGCATTATCTCTGTATTTGTCATGCTCTGGCAGAGCTTCTCAGGAGACAGCTATTTCAGGATCCTGTCAGAATGCACTTTTCACAGCAGCAATATTGCCTGGGTTTGGTGGCTGTATGTATATGGACTGGATCCCTAGGTGGGGCAGGCTCTGAATAGCCATTCCTTCAGTCTCTGCTCCAAACTTTGTCTCCATATCTCCTCCTATGAATATTTTTGTTTCCCCTTCTAAGACTGACTGAAGCATCCACACTTTGTTTAACCTTCTTGAGCTTCATGTGGTCTGTAGATTGGACCTTGTGTAATCCGAGCTTTTGGGCTAATATCTACTTATTAGTGAGTGAATACCATATGTGTTTTTTCTGTGACTGGGTTGTTGAATTTTGTCAAATGCTTTCCCAGCATCTAATGAGATGATCATGTGGTTCTTTTTTTTTAATATTTATTTATTTATTTATGTGTAAGTACACTATAGCTGCCTTCAGACACACCAGAAGAGGGCATCAGATCTCATTACAGATGGTTGTGAGCCACCATGTGGTTGCTGGGATTTGAACTCAGGACCTCTGGAAGAGCAGTCGGTGATCTTAACCACTGAGCCATCTCTCCAGCCCATGTGGTTCTTTTCTTTGTGTTTGTATAAATAGTGGATTACATTAATGGATTTCCATATATTGAACCATCCCTGCATGCCTGGGATGAAGCCTACTTTATCATGGTGGATGATCATTTTGATGTGTTCTTGGTTTTGGTTTTGGAGGATTTTATTGAGTATTTTTGCACCAATATTCATAAGGGAAATTGGTCTGAAGTTCTCTTTCTTTGTTGGGCCTTTGTGTGGTTTAGGTAGAAGCATAATCGTAGAGTCACAGAAGAAATTGGATGGTGTTCCTTTTTTTCTGTTTTGTGGAATACTTTGGACAGTATTGGTTTTAGGTTTTCTGTGAAGGTCTGATAGAATCCTGCACCAAACCCATCTGGTCCTGTTTTTCTGTTTTGCTTTTTGTTTTTGTTTTGGTTGGGAGACTTTTAATAACTGCTTCTATTTATTTAGGAGTTACAGGATTATTTAGATGGTTTATCTGATTCCAATTTAACTTTGGTACCTAGTATCTGTCTAGAAAATTGTGCATTTCATCTAGACTTTTCAAGTTTTGCTGAGTATAGGCTTTTGTACTAGGATCTGATGATTTTTTAAAATTTCCTCAGTTTCTGTTGCTATGAATTTCTTTTCATTTCTGATTTTGTTAGTTTAGATACACTCTCTGTGCCCTCTGGTAAGTCAGGCTAAGGGCTTATCTATCTTGTTGATTTTCTCAAAGAACCAGCTCCTGGTTGTGTTGATTCTTTGTATAGTTCTTTACTTGGTTGATTTGAGCCCTGAGTTTGATTATTTTCTGCTCTCTACTCCTCTTGGCTGTATTTGCTTCTTTTTGTTCTAGAGCTTTTTGGTGTGATGTCAAGCTGCTAGAGTATGCTCTCTCTAATTTCTTTTTTGGAGGCCCTCCGAGCTACGAGTTTTTCTCTTATCACTGCTTTCATTGTATCCCAGAAGTTTTGGTATGTTATACCCTCATTTTCATTAAATTCTAAAAAGTCTTTAATTTCTTTCTTTATTTCTTCCTTGACCAAGTTATCATTGAGTAGAGCATTACTCAGCTCTGGACTTTATGTTGTTTTTGTTGTTATTGAAGAACAGCCTTACTTCATGGTGATGTAGCAGGATGCGTGGGGTTATTTCAGTCTTCTTATATCTATTCAGGCCTGTTTTGTGACCGATTATATGGTCAGTTTTGGAGAAGGTACCATGAGGAGCTGAGAAGAAGCTATGTTCTTTTTTATTAGGATGAAATGTTCTATAGATATCTGTTAAATCCATTTGGTTCATAACTTCTGTTAGTCTCTGTATCTCTGTTTTGTTTCTATTTCCATGATCTGTCCATTTATGAGAGTGGGTCATTAAAGTCTCCCACTATTATTATGTGAGGTGCAATGTGTGGTTTGAGCTTTAGTAAGGTTTCTTTCATGAATGTAGTTGCTCTTGCATTTGGAGCACAGATATTCAGGATTGAGAGTTCATTTTGGTGTACTTTTCCTTTTCCTTTGATCAATATGAAGTGTCCTTCCTTACCTTTTTTGATAATGTTTGGTTTTAAGTCAATTTTATTTGATAGTAGAATGCCTAGTTCAGCTTCTATCTTGGGACCATTGCTTAGAAAATTGTTTTCTAGCCTTTTACTCTGAGGTAGTGTCTGTCTTTGTCACTGAGGTATGTTTCCTGTATGAAGGAAAATTCTGGGTCATCTTTATATATCCAATCTGTTAGTCTATGTCTTTTTATTGGGGAATTGTGTCCATTGATGTTAAGAGATATTAAGGAAAGTGATTGTTGTTTCCTGTTATTTTTGTTGTTATAGGTGGAATTATGTTTGTGTGGCTCTCTTCTTTTGGGTTTGTTGCAAGAAGATTCCTTTCTTGCTTTTTCTAGGGTGTAGTTTCCCTCCTTGTGTTTGAGTTTTCCATCTATTATCTTTTGGAGGGCTTGATTTGTTGAAAGACATTGTGTAAATTTGTTGTTGTCATGGAATATCTTGGTTTCTCCATCTACGTTAATTGAGAGTTGTCTGGATATAGTTGCATGGGTTGGTATTTCTGTTCATTTAGGGTCTGAATGACATGTGCCCAGGATCTTCTAGTTTTTATTGTCTTTGGTGATAAATCTGGTATAATTCTTTCTCATAGGTCTACCTTTATCCATTACTTGACCTCTTTCCCTTACTGCTTTTAGTGTTCTTTCTTTGTTTTGAGCATTTTGGTGTTTAGTATTATGTGACAGGAAGAATTTCTTTTCTGGTCCAATATATTTAGAGTTCTCTAGGCTTCTTGTATGTTTATGGGCATCTCTTCCTTTAGGTTAGGGAAGTTTTATTCTATAATTTTGTTGAAGTTATGTCCTAGCATTTTATGTTGGGAATTTTTGCTCTCCTTTATACTTATTATCCTTAGGCTTGTTCTACTCATTGTGTCCTGGATTTCCTGGATGTTTTGGGGCTAGGAGCTTTTTTTAATCATTTCTTTGACAACTATGTCAATGTTTTCTATGGTATTTTATGCCTCTGAGATTCTCTCTTCTGTCTGTTGCATTCTGATGGTGATGCTTGCATCTATGACTCCTGATCTCTTTCCTAGATTTTCTTTCTCCAATGTTGTCTCCATTTGTGATTTCTTTATTGTTTCTATTTTCATGTTTACATCCTGGATGTTTTTGTTCAATTCCTTCACCTGTTTGGTTGTGTTTTCCTGTATTCTTTAAGGGATTTTTGTGTTTCCTTTATAAGGACTTCTAGTTTTTCACCTGTGTTGTTCTGTATTTCTTTAAGGGAGTTACTTATGTCCTTCCTAAAGTACTCTATCATTCTCATGAGATATGTTGTGATATCTAGTATTTGCTGTGGTGGGACAACTGGCCTATGATGATGCCTAGTAGTCTTGGTTTCTGTTGTTCAGGTTCCTGCACTTGCTTCTTGCCATCTGGTTATCACTTGTGTTAGCTGTTCTTTCTGTCTCTGACAGTGGCTTGACCCTCCTGTAAGCCTGTGTGTCAGCATTACTGGAGACTGGCTTTTTCCCAGCAGGATCTGGGTACTGAGAGCTGTCGGACTGGATTAGTTCTGGGTGCAGGTGGAAACCAGAAGAATCCTGTCCCAGTCTGCTCCTAGGTTCCTGTGTTCAGAGGGCTTCAGGAGGGTTCCTCTTGGGCCAGGAATGTGAGCAGAAGTGGTGGTCTCCCCTGTACTTTCAGGGTTGTCTACACTTTTGAAAGTCCTGCTCTCTCTCCCATGGGAGCCAAGTACAGAGAGTGGGACTAGGTCATCTCTGGGCACAGGAGGAAACTAGAAGGATCCTGTCCCAGACTGCTTTTGTGTTCCTGTGTCCTGAGGGCTCTAGCCAGGTTCCTCAGGGCAGAAATGGTGGTCTTATCTCTGGTCTCAGGTGTGTCAGAGTTCCTGGCTTTCAGCTGTGGAAGCAGGCAGAGACTAGAAGCATCCTGTCCCTGACTGCTCCTAGGTTCCTGTGTCCAGAAGGCTCCAGGAGAGTTCCTCGTGGGCCAGGAATGTGAGCAGAAGTGGTGGTCTCCTCTGAGTGCTCAGGATTGTTTGCACTTTTGAGAGTTAATACCTCTCCTCCTTGGAATCTGGTTACAGAGATCTGTGGGACTGGGTCCGCTCTGGGTGCAGGAAGAAACAGGAAGCTCCCTTTCACTTTTTATATCACTGTCTTTTTCTATTCTCCATTAATCTTCTTCCACAATCCCCTGGTAATTTTCTAATTTCTTGACTTCTATAAGTAATACAATTAAACATAGAAATCTAAAGATTTGAAGCCAGGCTCTCTGTATAAGAAAGAACATACATTATTTACTGAATCCAATTTATTTTATTATAATTTTTCAGCTCTGTTAATTTACCTGAAAATTTTATTTTTCTCAATGTAATAGCACATAAACACAGGTGAAGATTTTTCTGACTAGGATTCTATTTGTACAAGGGTTAATGCTAACAATCAATAAAAGGAACCTCATGAAATTAAAAAAGCTTTTGTACAACAAAGAAAATGAACAATTTATTGTAACAGAATGCCAGAGTGGGGGGGAAATATTACCTATAATTTTCAAGAACCCTAAAAGAATAGGATCAAATAATCAAACAGTCAAATCAAAATTGTCCATTAGATTTGTACAGTGAGTTCTTAAAATATAACATAGCTTTTGAAAAAGTTTTCAACACTCTTAGAAATCAGAGGAATGCAAATGAAATTGACTGACATCTCATCTTACCCAAGGCAGAATGGCTAAGATTCAGAAAAATGAGTGGTGATAAATGTTGGTGAAGATGTGAGAAAAGGGGAAGCTCTTATTTGATGTTAGTGGTAATGAAAAGTGGTACAGCCTCTGTGGAAATCAGTAGGAATGTGCCTCAGAAAGCTAGGAAATATATTTAATACCTAAACTAGCTGTACCACTCCTATCCATATGTCCAAAGAACTATATAGTTTACTATATAGATATATGTTCATCCTTGTTTGTCGATGTTCTGTTTACATTAGCTAGAAACAGTAAGAGCCTAGATGTCTTCAACTGATGAGATGATAATGAACATTTAGTACATATATGCTATGCAATTTTATTCATTTGTACAGAGCCTGCTTTTGATTAGGTTGGTTGTTTTCTTGATATTTATATATTTTCAGGATTTTTTTTGGGTATAATACAGATATGTATCATATGTAACATATATCAGGCAAATATTTTCTCCCAATCTATAGATTGCATCTAGTTTTTGTCTGTTTGCTTTGCATTACAGAAATGTTTAACTTCATGAAATACCCCTTGTCAATTTAATGAGCTACTAGCACCTCATTTACATTGCCCTTACTAATGCTGGTATTTTCCTTGATTAGTTTTAGAGTTTCATGTTGAAATTCTTTACCAAATAGGCATTGGTCTCCCTCCCTCCCTTTCTTCTTTCCTCCCTCCATCCCTTTCTTCTTTCCTTCCTTCCTTCCTTCCTTCCTTCCTTCCTTCCTTCCTTCCTTCCTTCCTTCCTTCCTGTTTCTCTGTCTTTAATTGAAAGAAAAAAAAACTATACGATGTATTTTGGTTATGTTTTCTCCTCATTTTACTCCTCCCAGATCCTGTCTGCCTCTCTACACAGCCACTTCATTCCCTTTCTCTTTTTAAACAAAGAAAAATACAAAACACAAGAAACACACACACACACACACACACACACACACACACACACACACGCACATAAACACACACCACAAACTGGGTGCCAACACATAAAAGATCAATATGACATAAAAAGGTCCCCAATCAAAATGAGGCTAAAAATCTACCAAAATATCACTGAGTTCATTTAATGTTGGACAACTTCTCATGAACATAAGGCCTACACTGAAGCATGTTTAATATACCCAGTTAGACTCCACTGACAGAATTTGGTCTTTCCTTTGCCAGTGGGTATTTGTTTTAGGTATCTTCTTTGGACTGACACCACATCTGGCTTGAATATGTGTTGTCCTTTGAATATACAGTATTTGTTAGTTCATACGTGTGTGAGTCCTGCTGTATCTGGAAGACACTGTTGCTTTGTGGTCACCCAACACCTCTGGTTCTTTCTACCTCATTTTCCAATCAGCTCCTTCAGTCTCAGGGATTGTTGAAGATCCTGTCTTTTCACCAGTGTTTAGTTTTCAACTTCTTTATAAGAAATAAGGTCCATAAATGCATGGACTTATGACAGAGTCTTCAGTTTGATTCCATTGATCAATATGCCTGTTTTCTTGCATGTATTGACTTATGTGTGGTGAGAAAGAATGATCTAGTATCTCTTCTACATGTGGATATCGAATATTTCAAACACTTTTTGTTGAAGAGATTGACTTTTCCCCCCTAGTGTGAATTTTAGGTCTGTAATAGTTTTCATTGCTATACATAATGTGATCTAATACATGTAAAAATTAGTTTTTTTCTCATCTAGAGAAAAGGTATTTAACTTATATGTCAGCTTTTTTAAATCACTGATCGATCTCTTGTACTGTGACACTGAAATTTAAGTTTATTTATGACAGGAACTGGTGTGACTATTACAATCACATAGAGAATAAAATTTTAGGAAGAATATTGATTGGAAAGGGGCACAATGCAAAAGTTGTATGAATTATTCTTTTACTTTTAAGGATACTTACACACATAGAAGTGGTTGCTTAAGTAATAAGGTAGAAAGTGGTATTATAAATCAAACATGAAAGAACAAAGAGAATATGCCATGAAATTTAGAGTTCAAATTTATGTGTATTGCTTGTGTGTCTTAAGATTGAAATGTGCACAGAGCTTTATATGATGTGTCCTGGACAGACATGCAGAATAACAAAGACCTCTGGAGGAGCAGTTCTTTGAATGAATATGAAAAAGTGAATGTTGACTAGAATACAGGGACAGCTTTTATGCCATAACTTATAGGTGCAACTAAGGAAATGAATAGATCAGGGTAAGATACCTAACTCATGGCAGATTAGAATATAACCATTCATGGAAGATGAACATTGTTGAACAGCATTGTTGAGGTTTGACCTGTTGCTATGTATTGTAATGCTAAACTCTATGCCTTATGGTCTAAGCCTGAGTGAATTCTCACATTAAGAGCTTTTGTTCTTGTCATACAGATCTTTCACTTCCTTAGTTAGAGTCACACAAAGGTATTTTATGTTATTTGTGATTATTGTGAAGGGTGTTGTTTCCTCAATTTCTTTCTCAGCCTGTTTATCCTTTGAGTAGAGGAAGGCTATTGATTTGTTTGAATTTTAATTTTATATCCAGCCACTTTGCTGAAGTTGTTTATCAGGCTTAGTAGTTCTCTGGTGGAACTTTTGGGGTTACTTAGGTATACTATCATCTCTTCTGCAAATAGTGATATTTTGACTTCTTCCTTTCCAATTTGTATTCCTTTGACCTCCTTTTGTTATCTGACTACTTTGTCTAGGACTTCAAGTACCATATTGAATAAGTAGGGAGAGTGTGGGCAACCTTGTCTAGTCCCTGAATTTAGTGGAGTTGCTTCAAGTTTGACTACATTTAGTTTGATGTTGGGTACTGGTTTGCTGAATATTGCTTTTACTATGTTTAGGTATGGGCCTTGAATTCCTGATTTTTCCAGGACTTTTATCATGAAGGGGTTTTGAATTTTGTCAAATGATTTCTCAGCATCTAATGAGATGTGTGGTTGTTTTCTTTCAGTTTGTTTATATAGTGGATTACAATGATGGATTTCCATACATTGAACCATCCCTGAATCCCTGGGATAAAGCCTACTTGATCATGATGGAGGATCTCTTTGATGTAATCTTGGATTTGGTTTGAGAGAATTTCATTGAGTAATATGCATTAAAGAATATAAGGGAAACTGGACTATAGTTCTCTTTCTTTGTTGGGTCTTTGTGTGGTTTAGGTATAAGCATAATTGAGACTTCAATGAAGAAATTGGGTAATGTTCTTGCTGTTTCTGTTTTGTGGAATAGTTTGAAGAGTATTGGTATTAGGTCTTCTTTGAAGGTCTGATAAAATTCAGCACTAAATCCTTCTGGTCCTGGGGTTTTTTTGGATGAGAGATTTTTAATGAACGCATCTATTTCTTTCTTTCATTCTTTTTTTAAAGTTTTTTAAAAATCTTTATTTGCTTGAGTATTTCTTATTTACATTTTGATTGTTATTCCCCTTCCCAGTTTCCAGGCAAACATCCCCGTAGCCCTTACCCCTCCCCTTCTATATGGGCTTTCCCTCCCCATCTTCCCCCCATTACCACCCTCCCTCCAACAATCACGTTCACTGGGGGTTCAGTCTTGGCAGGACCAAGGTCTTCCCCTTCCACTGGTGCTTATACTAGGCTATTCATTGCTACCTATGAGGTTGGAGCCCAGGGTCAGTCCATGTATAGTCTTTGGGTAGTGGCTTAATCCGTGGAAGTGCTGGTTGGTTGGCATTGTTGTTCATATGAGGTCTTGAGCCCCTTCAAGCTCTTCCAGACCTTTCTCTGATTCCTTAAATGGTGGTCCCATTCTCAGTTCAGTGTTTTGCTGCTGGCATTTGCCTATATATTTGCTGTATTCTGGCTGTGTCTCTCAGGAGAGATCTACATCTGGTTCCTGTTGGCCTGCACTTCTTTGCTTTATCCATCTTATCTAGTTTGGTGGCTGTATATGTATGGGCCACATGTGGGGCAGGCTCTGAATGGGTGTTCCTTCTGCCTCTGTTCTGAACTTTGCCTCCATATTTCCTGCCAAGTGTATTCTTGTTCCCCTTTTAAAGAAGGAGTGAAGCATTCACATTTTGGTCATCCTTCTTGAGTTTCATGTGTTCTGTGCATCTAGGGTAATTCGAGCATTTGGGCTAATAGCCACTTATCAATAAGTGCATACCATGCGTGTTTTTCTGTGATTGGGTTACCTCACTCAGGATGATATTTTCCAGTTCCATCCATTTGCCTGTGAATTTCATAAAGTCATTGTTTTTGATAGCTGAGTAATATTCCATTGTGTAGATGTGCCACATTTTCTGTATCCATTCCTCTGTTGAAGGGCATCTGGGTTCTTTTCAGCTTCTGGCTATTATAAATAAGGCTGCTATGAACATAGTGGAGCACGTGTCTTTGTTATCTGTTGGAGCATCTTTTGGGTATATGCCCAACAGAGGTATAGCTGGCTCCTCAGGTAGTTCAATGTCCAATTTTCTGAGGAACCTCCAGACTGATTTCCAGAATGGTTGCAGTCTGCAATCCCACCAACAATGGAGGAGTGTTCCTCTTTCTTCATACCCTTACCAGCATTTGCTGTCACCTGAGTTTTTGATCTCAGCCATTCTCACTGGTGTGAGGTGAAATCTCAGAGTTGTTTTTGATTTGCATTTCCCTTATGACTAAAGATGTCGTTCATTTTTTTTTTTTGTTTTTTAGCTATCAAATACTCTTTTTTATCAGAATTTTTTTAAATTTTGTTTTTCTTGGATATTTTATGTATTTATATTAGTTGATTTCAGCCCTACATTTAATATTTACTGCCTTCTACTCCTCTTGGTTGTATTTGCTTCTTTTTGTTCTAGAGCTTTCAGGTGTGCTGTCATGCTGTGAGTGTATATTCTCTCCGGTTTCTTTTTGGAGGCACTCAGAGCTCATGAGTTTCTTTTCTTAGCACTGCTTTCACTGTGTCTCATAACTGTTGGTTTGTTGTGCTTTAGTTTTCATTAAATTCTAAAAGGTCTTTAATTTCTTTCTTGACCAAGTTATCATTGAGTAGAGCACTGTTCAGCTTCAACGTGTATGTTTTTTGTTCTTTTTGCTGTTATTGAAGACAGCCTTAGTCTGTGGTGATCTGATTGTATGTAATGGATCATTTCAATTGTCTTGTATCTGTTGAGACCTGTTTTGTGATCAATTATATGGTCAATTTTTGAGAAGGTACCATGAGATGTTGAGAACAATGTATATTCTTTTGTTTTTAGGATGAAATATTCTATAGATATGTTTTAAATCCATTTGGTTCATAACTTCCACTAGTTTCAGTGTATCTCTGTTTAATTTTTGTTTCCATGATCTGTCCATTGCTGAGAGTGGTATGTTGAAGATTCACACTATTATTGTGAGAGGTACATATGTGCTTTGAGCTTTAGTAAAGTTTATTTTATGCATGTGGGTTCCCTTGCATTTGGAGCATAAATGTTCAGAATAGAGAGTTTATCTTGGTAGATTTTTTTCCTTTGTTGAGTATGAAGTGCCCTTCTTCATCTTTTTTGATAACTTTTGGTTGAAGTTGATTTTATTCAATATTAGGATGGCCACTCTAGGTTGTTTCTTAGGACCATTTGCTTGACAAAAATTTCCAGCCTTTTATTCTGAGATAGTGTCTTCCTTGGTCACTGAGGTGTGTTTCCTGTATGTAGCAAAACTTTGAGTCCTGGTTACATCTCCAGTCAGCTAGTCTATGTCTTTTTATTGGGGAATTGAGTTCATTGATGTTCAGATATATTAAGGAATAGTGATTGGTGATTCTTTTTATTTTACTGATAGAGTTTAGAACTTCAAGTCTTTGAAGAAAGAAATCAAAGATGATCTCAGAAGATGGAAAATATCCCATGACCATGGTTTGGCTGGATTAATATGGTAAAATTGGCCACCTTGCCAAAAGAAATCTACAGATTCAACGCAATCCCCATCAAAATTCCAACTCAACTCTTCACAGAGTTAGGAGGTTCAATTTGCAATTTCGTTTGGAATAACCAAAAACCCAGGGTTTCAAAAGCTATTCTCAATAATAAAAGAAGATCTGGGGGAATCACCATCATTAACCTCAAGATGTATTACAGAGAAATAGTGATAAAAATGTATATGGTATTGGTACAGAGACAGGTAGGTAGATCATTAGAATAGAAATGAAGACCTGGAAATCAATCCACCACCTATGATCACTTGATCTTTGACAAAGGATCTAAAACCATCTAGTGGAAAAAGACAGCATTTTCAACCAATTTTTCTGGTTCAACTGGCCTTCAGCATGAAGAAGAATGAAAATTGATCCATTTTTATTGCCTTGTGCAAATCTCAAGTCCAAGCGAATCAATGTTCTCCACCTAAAACCAGATACAATGCAACTAATAGAAGAGAAAGTGGGGAAGAACCTTGAACACATGGGCACAGGAGCAAGTTTCCTGAAGAGAACACCAATGGCTTATGCTCTAAGATCAACAATAGACAAATGGAACCTCATAAAATTGCAAAGTTTCTTTATTGCAAATAACACTGTCAATAGGACAAAACAGCAACCAAAAGAATGGGAAATATCTTTATCAATCCTACATCCAATAGAGGTCTAATATCTAATATTTACAAAGAACTCAAGAAGTTAGACTCCAGAGAACCAAACAATCCTATTAAAAAATTCTCAACCAAGGAATATAGAATGCCTGAGAAGTGCCTGAAGAAACGTTCAACATACTTAGTCATTAGGGAAATACAAATCAAAACAACCCTGAGATTCCTCCTCACATCTGTCAGAATTGCTAACATAAAAAACTCAGGAGACAGCAGATGCTGGAGAGGATGTGGAGAAAGAGGAACACCACTTCATTGTTGGTGGGATTGAAGGCTGGGACAACCACTCTGGAAATTAGTCTGGAGGTTCCTCAGAAAATTGGACATAGCACTATCTGAGGACACAGCAAATCCACTCCTGGGTAAAGATGCTCCAACATATAATAAGAACACATGCTCCACTATGTATATAGCAGCCTTATTTATAGTAGTCATAACCTGGAAAGAACCCAGATGTCCTTCAACAGAGGAATGGATAACTTTATACGATGTGGTATATTTATACAATGGAGTACTACTCAACTATCAAAAACAATGACTTCATGAAATTCATAAGCATGTGGATGGAACTAGAAAATGTCATTCTGAGTGAGGTAACCCAATCAGAGAAAAACACACATGGTATGCAATCACTGATAAGTAGATATTAGACCAAAAGTTCAGAATACCCAAGAAACAATTCACTGATCTTATGAAGCTCATGATTAGGAAGACCAAAATGTGGAAGCTTCAGTCCTTCTTAAATGGGGGAACTAAATACTCATGGAAGGAATTACAGGGACAAAGAGTGGAGCACAGATCGAAAAAAGGTCTTCCAGATACTGCCCCACCTGGTGATCCATCCCATATGCAGCCATCAAACCCAGTTACTATTCCTGATGCCAAGAAGTGCTTGCTGACAGGAGCCTGATATGGATGTCTCTTGAGAGGCTTTGCCAGAGCCTTACTGATACAGGTGAACATGCTTGTAAGTAACCACTGGACTGAATATGGGGACCCCAATGGTGGAGTTAGAGAAAAAGACTGAAGCAGCTGAAGGGGTTTGCAACCCCATAGGAAGAACAACAATATCAACCAACCAGATGATGCCAGAACTCCCAGGGACTAAACTACCAACTACTGAGTACACATGGAGGGACCCATGACTTTAGTCACATATGTAGCAGAGGACTGCATTGTCTGGCATCAATAGGAGGAGAAGTCCTCGGTCCTGTGAAGGTTCATTTCTCCAGTGTAGGGGAATGCCAGGGTGTTGAGGTGGAGGTGAGTAGGTGAAAGTAGGTGGGTGGGGATGGGAGCATCTTTATAGAAGCAGAGGGAGTGGAAGAGGGGTGGAAGAGGAGGGAAATGAATAACATTTGAAATGTAAATACATAATATATCCAATAAAAAGAAATTAAGTAAAATTATGATAAGGATAAAAAAGATCAAAAACTCAGGTGACAGAATATGTTGTCGAGGATGTGGAGAAAGAAGAACACTCCTCCATTGTTGGTGGTACTGCAAGCTGCTACAACTACTCTAAAAATCAATCTCGCACTTGCTCAGAATATTGGACATAGTGCTACCCGAGGACCAAGTTATACCACTCCTGGGCAAATACCCAAAAATGCTCCAACATATAGCAGGACATATGCTTCACTATGTTCATAGCAGCCTTATTTATATTAAGCAGAAGCTGGAAAGAACCCAGATTTCCTTTAGCAGAGGAATGGATACAGAAAATGTTGTACATTTATACAATGGATTACTACTCAGCTCTTAAAACCAAGACTCCATGAAATTCTTAGGCAAATGAAAAGAACTAGAAAACATCATCCTGAGTCAGGTAACCCAGTCACAAAAGAACATACATGGTATGCACTCACTGATTAGTGGATATTAGCCCCAAAGCTCAGAATACCCAAGATACAATTTACAGACCACATAAAGCTCAAGAAGAAGGATGACCAATGTGTGGATGCTTCAGTCCTTCTTTGAAGGGGGAACAAAATACTTATAGGAGGAAATACGGAGGCAAAGTATGGAGCAAGGACTGAAGGAAAGGCCATTCAGAGACTGCCCTACCTGGAGAGCAATCCTATATACAGTCACGGAACCGAGACACTATTGCAGGTTCCAAGAAGTGAATGCTGACAGGAGCTTAATATACCTGTTTTTTGAGAGTCTCTGCCAGAGCATGACAAATACAAGGTGGGTGCTTACAGCCAACCCCATTTGACTAAGAATGGGGTCCCCAATGCAAAAGTTAGAGAAAGGACTGAGGTAGCTGAGGGTGTTTGCAACCCCATAGGAGGAACAACAATAGCAACCAACCAGAACTCCTAGGGATTAAACCACCAACCAAAGAGTACCCAGGGAGTGACCCATGGCTCCAGCTGCATATGTAGCAGAGGATGGCCTTGTCAAACATCAGTCAGAAGAGAGGCCTTTGGTCCTGTGAAGGCTTGATTCCCCCAGTGTAGGGGAATGCCTGGGCATGGAGATGGGAGGGAGTGGGTGAGTTGGTGATGAGGTGGCTTCATAGAAACAGGGGGAGGTGGGATGGTATAGGGGATTGCTGGAGGGGGAACTGGGAAAGGGGATAATATTTGAAATGTAAATAAAGAAATTATCCAATAAAAGAAAACAAAGGGTTTTTGTTGTACAGACTTTATTTCTTGATTTTTAAAAGCCATTAGTTAAATGAAATTGGCTACAATCAATTACTGGAGGCCTTAGAGGTCAGTAAGTGGGTTTTGAACTATCTGGTCTGGAGTGGAGAAGAAAGAGAGAGAGAGAGAGAGAGAGAGAGAGAGAGAGAGAGAGAGAGAGAGAGGAGTGAGGAGAGATGGGGAGGAGAGGAGGTAGCCACCATGAGTGGAGATGGAATGTGAACACATGGCCAAGAAAAACAAGTATCTGGAGTATACCTTTGGGGAGGCAGTCAGGACAGTAGACAGAAGTGTTGATTAAGGCTTTCCCTCCAGTAATTGTCAAAGCTAAATAAAATAACCATAATCTGAGTCTCATTTATTTGTAAGCTAATCAGGGATAAGTTTAAATTGGTTGTCCTACACAGCATAGTTTTCAAGTACTGTAAAATATATACCTAAGGAACATTACAGGCAAAATAATGAGAATATAAAAGGCAATGCTAAAAGCTATTTTTTCTAATTCCTGCCTTTTTCCTCCATGGTTTTGTGACTATAACCTTTAAACGGACGGCTACTGGCTAATAATTTCAAAAAAGAAACATGGTGCAGATAACACCACTATGTAAGAGGATCTCAGAAATTTATTGAGGGTGAGGACAGGCCAGAAAAGGTAACACAGAAATAAAAAGAGAAGGGGAAGTTAAAAAATGAACTGATCTAAAATATAATGTAGTAAGAACAGTAGGAGATATTTGAAAAAAGTTGTGTTTGAGATATTTGGATGCTATGGAGCATCATCCTAGGATTATGATATATTACTCACTCATATTTAAATATTATACTGCAGCCAACACAGACATTTGGATAAAATAAATAATCTTGGAAAAATTGGGAACCAGTCTATCTCAAGACCTAGCTATACCATCCTTGTGTAGATACTAAAAATTTGCCAATTTTATCTCAAGGACACTTGCTCAAATATATTTCTGGTAGCTTTCTTCATACTATTTAAAAACTGGAAACAATCTGGATATCCCTTAACTGAAAAATGGATGAAGTAAAAACAGTATATTTATATGATATTACTCAACCATTAAAACAAAACAACTTACTCAGAGTGAGGTAACCCAGTCATAAATGAACACACATGGTATACCTTCATTGATAAGTGAGTATTAGTCCAAAAGCGTGGAATATCTAAGAAAAAATTCACAGATCATATGAAGCCCAAGAAGAAGGAAGACCAAAATGTGGATGTTTCATTCCTTCTTAGAAGGGAGAACAAAATACTCATAGGAGGAAATACAGGAACAAAGAGTGGAGCAGGGACTGAAGAAAAGGTCATCCAGAGTCTACCCAACCTAGGGATCCATCACATATGCAACCACCAAACCCAGTTACTATTCCTGATGCCAAAAAGTGCTTGTTGATAGGAGCCTGATATGGTTAAACTGGTGACATGTGGGTATAGAAACACGAGGAATCAGGTAGGAGAGAAGAGATGGAGGGAGAGTGTGTGGGAAGAGATAGCTGGAATTGGGGGTATTTTGGGAGTGGTATAGAAACAGTGCAGTGACAATGTCCTGCAACCTATGATGGTGACCCTATTGAGGACTCCTACTAATGGGAGCTACAGAGTCTTTTTTTTCATCTTTATTAACTTGGGTATTTCTTATTTACATTTTGATTGTTATTCCCTTTCCCGGATTCCAGGCCAACATCCCCCTAGCCCCTCCTCCTCCCCTTCTATATGGGCTTCCCCTCCCCATCCTCCCCCCATTATCACCCTCCCCCCCAACAATCAAGTTCACTGGGGGTTCAGTCTTGGCAGGACCAAGGGCTTCCCCTTCCATTGGTGCTCTTACTAGGCTATTCATTGCTACCTATGAGGTTGGAGCCCAGAGTCAGTCCATGTATAGTCTGGGTAGTGGCTTAGTCCCTGGAAACTCTGGTTAGTTGGCATTGTTGTTCATCTGGGGTCTCAAGCCCCTTCAAGGAGCTACAGAGTCTTAAGTGACTTCCTTTTCTAGCAAGACAAGGATCCCATTGGTGGTATTTTATTACATTGGGTTAAGTTGTTGGCCTAGGAGTTCCCATAGAGCTCCCTAAATAACCCAGACTGATATAGGACAGAGGTTAGCTCTCTGATAACTGACAATTGACCCCCATTGTTGAGGACAACATCCACATGTCTCATGGAACACAGAGTCCGAGCTGCTGTGGGCTTGGAGCCTTCATGCCTACATTCTAATCTCTTTGGTTCAGGAAGGTACTCTGCAGACTTTGTAAAGTGAAACATGAACACCTACCCAGCCACAAAACCTACAATCTGTCCTGCCTGCAAGTCATGATGGAACACCGGTGGTGCAGAACTTGTGGGAATGTCCAACTTACATTTGGTTTAACTTGAGCCCATTCCACAACAAGGAGTCCATGGATAGCCAGAAACAAGGGATTGGATTGCCCAGAAACCTAGGGTAGAACTAACCAGAATAAGTGAAAAAAACTCAATGAAATGATTTCTAATTCTACTATAATCATAAATCGGTGCCTTGTCCAGTCATCATCAGAGAGGCTTCAGTAACTAAGATTATTGAGATAGAGAGAGAGGGAGAGAGGGAGAGAGGAAGAGAGAGAGAAGACTAAACAAGAGATCTCCATCAGTCTTGTCCCTTGGAGGTCAGTGAGCCCCACATCAAAGGGAAGTAAAGACTACAAATCACAGGGAATGGAGGACACCAGAAGAACATGGCCCACCTAATCAACTAAGCAGGGACCACACATCTCACTGAGACTAGATAGCAAGTATCAGGCCTGTGTGGATCTGTACCAGGTCCTCTGAGTTTATGTTAGGACTGAGAAATTGTTGGTTTTGTCGTATTTTATGGGTCCCCAACAGTGTGAACAGATCTACCAGACTCTTCTCTTGCTCTTGAGTCCTTTGCTCCAACATGGCTGCATTTTCTAGCCTCAAGGCTTTCACTTTTTTGATTATGTATAGTTTCCTCCTGTTTGGCTGCCATGTTTTGGAGGTTCACTCTTTTGTGAAGAGAAAATGGAGGAGTAGATATGAGGAGGATGTCAGTGTGAGAAGTTAGGAGGAGTTTTGGGAGGGGAAACTATGGTTGGGGTATGTTGTATAAGAGAAGAATATATTTTCAATAAAAAGAATGTAAGTAATGTATATCTGATAAAACAGTGGCTGTCACCTAATGCCTTTCTAGAATAATCTATGCAAGACAGAGGAGGCATTCCAGAGTCACTAAGGTCCCTTTCTCTAACCTTAGAAATGTACCTTTTTTTTTTAGTAGAAATATTATGTAGTAGATTCTTGCATCCCATCATAGGGATACACTTAGTAATATTAATATCAATATATTTACTAGATGAATTTAAGTAAAAATCCCAGTGTTGCCATTATAAAGAGATTTTCTTCTTGAAAAGAACTCTTATCAGCGCATCTTTCATATCTCTGTTTCTCAGGGTGTAGATGAAGGGGTTCAGCATGGGAGTCACAACTGTGTACATAAGGGCCATTCCGGTCTCCTTCACTGTCGAGATATTAGATGATGGACAAAAGTACAGACCAATAATTGTCCCATAGAACAATGAGACCACAGATAAGTGGGAGCCACAGGTGGAGAAAACCTTGTGGATTACCCTAGTAGAAGAAATCCTTAAGATTGAGGAGACAATTTGTATATAGGATACAATGATGAGTAAGAATGAGGTGACACTGACAAGCCCTCCCAAGATAAATACTGTTAATTCATTAATATAAATGTCAGAGCAGGCCAACTTAAGCAGGACAGTTATGTCACAGAAAAAGTGGCGGATTAAGTTATCCTCACAGAATGACAGTCTAGTCAAGAGTAGGGTATGCAACAGGGAGTATAATACAGTAAATACCCAGGAGAGTACTACCAGACACACACAGAGATTGGGACTCATGATGCTGGAATATTGAAGGGGTAAACAGATGGCCACATAGCGGTCATAGGCCAAGACTACAAGAAGGAAGATCTCCAGGCTTCCAAAAAGCAGGAAAAAGTACATTTGTGTCAGACAACCCACATAGGTGATTGATGTATCCTGGCTTTGCATGTTCTGCAGCAACTTGGGCATCGTGACAGAGGAAAAGCAGAGGTCAGAGAAGGATAAGTTGCTGAGAAACAAGTACATCGGTGTGTGGAGATGGGAATCCAGGTGAATGAGGATGATGATGATGAGGTTCCCCAGGACAGTGGTGAGGTACATGGCCAGTAACAGGGCATAGAACAGTTGCTGGTGCTCTGGGGGGATGGGCAGTCCCAATAGGAGGAATTGGGTGATGACAGTTTGGTTGTTCATTACCATTCTTCCTCTCCAGTTTCCTAATGAGGAAATATCACTATCTCTTGAAACTCAAAATAAAAATAATCATATATCTAGGATATATTCTACAACAATAAATATGACAGTCCTCATAGTAATTGTAATCTCAAACCTCAAATATCTATAATCATTACAATCATTGATACTTTTCTTCACTTTTTAAAACTAGGTGTTTTCTTAATTAAACTGCCTTCATACATTATCCACAGTCTCTTCCCGATTCTCCTCTGATTTCATCTATTCCTCTCTGTGAGCTTATATAAATATATGAGGACAACATCTTGTCTTTATTGGAACACAGAAGCAAACTTCGTGTTATTATGTCTCCCGAACCTTCTCTTCTCCATCATCATGCTTCATCTATACTGTGGCATTTTAACAGAGGAATCCCTTCACATATTTTATGATTTATTTTCAGATTACCACCGTTGCTCTGAGAATAAGCACAAAGCTGCCATCAGGGACACAAAGCTGTCTCATCTCACAGGTGCAAGTGTTACATGTCATCTGGTCTCACATGCTTTTCTCTTATCATTTAGTGTTAGAGTCAATCTCTCTGCCTCCCGCCCTTTAGAATTGTGCCTCCTCTTGCCTATAACTTCTTCCCCTCTGTGTCCCTTTCACTTGCTTAATCATCCCTTATGTCAGGCCTATTGCTTTTTACATACTCAGATAAATTTATTCTGTCTCTCTGTACAAAGTGAGATATCTAGACATGTTCCCTAGAATCCTGTACATATCAGATACACTTAAGACTTTGGTCACATCTTTAACTATATTCCAATCAATTGTAAACTATGCAGGAATGATCACATATGCCTTAATACCATTTGGTTGTTTTCAGTAGTTCTTAATCTCCAACTAGAGCCAGCATCTGTCATAATGCAGCCTGTATCATAGTCACATGTATGCACACGTGTATACACATTCACACACAGGCATTCACACACATGCATAAACACATACACACATGAATATTAACCTGTGATTCTGAACAACCCTGAGAAATAAATCTATCCTCCACCTCAGAGTTGACAGAACAGGAGAAATATCAAGAGATCTAAGTAAGTTTCTCTGAAATGCTACAACCAAGTCTGACTTTTTGCAGCTTCACAGATTTACAGAATTTGATCCAGCTGAATTCAAAGTTTACATAGTTAGACATTGTAGATTGGTAATACAGAGAGGGGACCCATGTGTGAAAAAAGACTCACCACTTAAAAAGATGATCTCCTTATGTACCCAAAATTGCTTCAAACATGTAACACTCCTAACTCTCACCTTGAGGATGGGGATGACAGGCATGTGTTCATGTCCAGTTTCTGGTTCTCATCTAAATGAAAACTGCCTTTGTGTTAGGTAAGCATGTGTGCAGAGATCAGAAGCCAGAAAAATCACCATCAACTACTACAACTGATGGGCTAATGGACTTCATAACCTTCTTTAGATGTCAAGCCCATGTTTCTCAAATGAAACAACACATAAAAATCCCAAGAGATATATTTCTAACACTGAGTATAACTGAATATCATCTTAAATTCTGTAGAATAACTGACTTTGAGTAGGAATTTTTGTTAATTTAAATGAACACTCATATGATATTAATATCATGCTTGATGGACTACATTTAGGTGCAACTGCATACAATACCAGTAAAACAAATTTGTGAGCTTGTACAAATAAAATTAATGATCACCTTGGCTAGAATGTTAGTTCAGAGTTTGTTTAGATCCCACTGGTGAAAGTGTAATAAGCAACCCTTCAAAACTATAGCACTGAACTCCACCTCACAGTGCTGCTCTTGTGTTGAAATGGTAGAATATCGAGAGAAAAATACATAAAGAGAAATTGTAATGAACCCATGAATATAGTTTTGGCAGACAGAGAAAAGAAGAATGCTACCATACCTGAAAACTTCTGTATACACTGGAAATTCTTGTGAATTCACAGTACAATTATTTTTGTGAATGTATTCAGCTCTGCTGAAGCTGAATCATACATTCTGGTTCATGATCCCACTCAACTTCATTTTATTTGCAGATGCAGGATTTATCTGTACTTATCACCTATCTGAATTATCACTACTCACACCCTCTCCTGCCATCCCTCAGCATTAGTATCCCTGCATCTCAGAGGGGTCCAGATCCAGAGTAACTCATTAAAGACATAGTAATTATCCAGGGCTTTTCTAGGACCAATTTACCTCAGGGATCTATAGTGGATACCAATTATAGTCACCAATCACTATTTCTTACACATAGGGGAAAGTAGAATTTAAAGAACAACAGCCAATAGAACAAGGAAACAAATAGCAAAAGCAGAGCAAAACAAGAATGAAAGGATGCATACTCAACTCTTCAGATACTGAACAAGGCTTCTGTTGCCTAGAGCCCAAGATGTTATGGGAGAAAGTGAAGATACGAATCCATGTTATCAGGAGTTATTCTGACTATTAATGACTCAATGCGTCTTATGCACACACACAAAAACTTTGCATAAGAAGTCATCAGTAGTTTTTATATTTTTGATTGTGAGCCTAGTATTTAATAGCAAAGTCATGTCTCCTGCCCACCCAGCAGTACTTTTTTTTTTATCTTTATTAACTTGAGTCTTTCTTATTTACATTTCAGTTGTTATTTCCCTTCCCGGTTTCCGGGCCAACATCCCCCTAACTCCTCCCCCTCCCCTTCTATATGGGCTTCCTCTCCCCATCCTCCCCCCCCCATTACTACCCTCCCCCCAACAATCACGCCAACAGTACTTTTTAAGCAGAATGAGATCATAGAAAAACCACACGCACTGGGAATGCTTCCAAGGTTAGAATCTCAATTCAACATGATTGTCTACATGTAAGAAGAGGACTTAGGGCACATATACAACTTTCTAGAAAAAATTTAAACTTCATTGTTCAACTTTCTATGTGTGCCAGAATGTGAAAATGGAAGGACTATGGCAGGTAGATGGCATGTTTCCTACTATCCTCGAGATAGTAGGAAAGCAGTCCATATTCCTATGCCTGTTCACTCATTTTTGTCTTCTCTATGAAAATGAAGATGTATCTCTATGAAAATGTTAATTGTACCTACTACCATCATTATCCAACCACCTGCCATATACGTGAGACTACTTTATAATTTTATGTTCTATGAATTCACCATTAATCAAGAGGCCACAGGTGGCATTTATAATACTTTCCTTAAGGATAATTTCCTAAAACTCAGCAGTCATAAAATAGACAAAGTGTTGTACATAATAATGAAATACAAACTTTCAACCCAAGGGACTTTCTATCCTTATTGGTCTAACCTTTACTGGGTTCTTGAAGATGATTAACTTTTGTCGTTCTGTGTGGAAACAGGAAGTGGGATCTAAGGATGTGTTCTATTAATTAGACACAGTGCTGCCTGCTCTGTTTGCCTAGAACAATCACATTATGCTTGTGAGTAGATTGCTTTCAATTACTCCAAGAGGAGTGATACACCTATTCTCTGTGTTTTGGTTGACATGAGAAACTAAAGTGATTGTATGGTTGGCTTGAGTTCTAATTCAATCATCCATAAGAATTTTGATATTCACTTACATAAATACAATGAAATAGACTTAGTATTTTCTTTCTTTTTCAAAACTTCATTTAATTTGATGTTTTTTACTTATTCAGTTTACATCTCACTTGTTTCCCCCTCCAAGCCTCTACCTTATACAATCCTTCCCAGATTCCCTTTCCTTTTTCCTCTGAGTGGGTGGGGGTCCTCTGGGTGTCCTCCCCACCTTGATCCTTCAAGTCCCTGTGAGGATAGATGCTTCCTCTCCCACTGAAACCAGACATGGCAAGCCAGTTATTAGAACATATCCCACACATAGGAAACTTATTTTGGGATATCTCCTATTCTAATTGTTCAGGACCCACATGAAAGTCAAGCTGTACATCTGCTACACGTCATCTGGGAGGCCTAGGTCTTGTGTATGTACTTTGGTTGGGGGTTCAGACTCTGAGAGCCCTAAGGTCCAGATTAGTTGACTCTCTTGGTGTTTCTGTCGAACTTCCTATCCTCTTGGTGTCCACAGTCCTTCTTCCTATTTTATATAAGAGTTTCTAACTCCATCCACAGATTGGTTGTGGGTGTCTGCATCTGTCTGAGTCAGCTGACCTGTGGAGCCTCTCACAGGAAAACATGGTTGCTTCTGTCTGCAAGCATAGCAAAGTATCATTAATAGTGTTATGGATTGGTGTTTGCTCATAGGATGGGTTTCAAGTTGGGCTGGTTATAGGTTGGCTATTATCTCATTCTCTGCTGCCTCCCTATGCCTGCATTATTTATAGATAGGATAAGTTTGAGGTGGAAAGTTTTGGAGTGGGTTGGTGTCTCTATTGCTTCACTGCAATTTCTGTCTTGTTACAAGAGGTAGCCTCTTCAGTTTCCATATACAGTGAGTCACAGCTAAGGTTATGCACGTTGATTCTCTGGTTCTTCCTTTATCTCAGGTGTCTGTCTCATCCTGGTGATGTCATCATCCACAGTTTCAGATTTCCATTCATTTTCATGGCCATCTATCCATGTCTCCTGTCCTTCCCCACCCCTGTTTCTGAATCCCCATTCTTCTCCCAATACCTCTTCTATCCCAGAACTCTCCCTCCATTTGCCTCTTATAATGATTTTATTCCCCCTCCTAAGCGAGATTCAAAAGTCCTCACTTGGGCCTTCCTTCTTGTTTAGCTTCTTTGGGTCTATGGAGTATAGCATGGTACCTATATTTTATGGGTAGATCCACTTACTTTAAGTATATATCGTGTGTGACCTTGTGGGACTGCATTATATCACTCAAGATGATACTCTCAGGTTCCATCTATTTGCTTGCAAAATTCATGATGTCTTGGTTTTTCATAGCAGAATGGTATTTCATTGTTTTAGCTGTACCACATTTTCTTTATCCATTCTTCAGTTGAGGAACATCTAGTTTGTTTCTAGTTTTTGATTACTATAAATAAGTTACTCCGAGCATAGATGAGCATGTGTCTTTGTGAGATATTAGATCATCTTTTGGGTATATGACCAGAAATGGTATAGCTGGGTCTTGAGGTAGAACTATTCCTAGTTTTCTGAGAAAATGCCGAATTGATTTTCAAGTGGTTGTACAGTTTTGCTCTCCCACCAGCGAGGGAGGAGTGTTCCCCTTGTTCTGCCTCCTTGTACTATCTCTTCAGGTTTTATCTCAGTCATATTGATGGTTATAAGATGGAACCTCATAATCATTTTGATTTGCCCAGAACTGCAGACAATCCTGAGACCTCAGGGGAGACCACCATTTCTGCCCACTTCTGCTAACAGTTCTGGCCCAAGAGGAAATTGTTTAGCGGCCTCTGGATACAGGAATATAGGAGTAGTCAGAGGCAGGAACTGCTGGTTTCTGCTTGTGCCTGGAACTGAACTGAATGGATACCATAGCTCCTTGCACCCAAATCCTGTGGGGAAGAGACCAGACTCTCAAAGATGCAGACAATCCTGAGAACTAAGAGGAGACAACTACTTTCTGCCGACATTCCTGACCAAAGAGGAAACAGGCACAGGCCATAGGGACCTAAAAGCAGTCAGAGGCAGGACACTTCCAGTTTCTGCCTGTGCCAAGAGCTGAAAGCCAGTCACCAGGAGTGCCTACACACCTGACGCAGAGGTAAGACCAACTTTTCTGTTCCAAACGACCCATCTAGTGGCCTCAGGACAAACAAAGGCAGAAGTAGTCTGGGATAGGACACTGCCATTTTCTGGCTGTGGCCTGAAATGAACTGAACCAGTCCCACTGCTCCCTGCACCCAAATCCCGTGTGAGAGAGAGCTGAACTCCCAGAAATGCAGACAATCCTGAGATCTTAAGTGAGACTGCCACTTCTGCCCTCTTCTGCTCACATTTCTGGCCCAAGAAGAGCCTGCATAGTGGCCTCTGGATATGGGAATATAGGACCAGGACCAGTCAGTGGCAAGAACCTGCTGGTTTCTACCTATGCCCAGAACTGTAATGAACCAGTCCCACAGATCCCTGCACCCAAATCCTGTGGGGGAAGAGGGCTAGACTCTCACAAGTGTGGACAATCCTGAGGGCTCAGAAGGGACGACTACTTTCTGCCCATATTCCTGATCTAAGAGGAAACTGCCTAGTGTCATCTGTGCCCTCTGGGCACAGGGACATAAAAGCAGTGAGGGTCAGGACCCTCCCAGTTTCTGATTGTGCTGAGAAATGAAAGCCAGTCACCAGGAGCACCTACACACCTGAGAGTAGAGGAAAGACCAACTCTTCTGCGCCAAGTGACCCTCCTGGAGGCTTCAGGTCACACAAACCCAGGAGCAGCTCTCTGTTTCCAGATCTGGCTGAAAGAAAACAGGTCTACAGGAGTGCTGACACACAGGACTACAGTAGGGTGAAGTCACTGTCAGAGACAGCAAGACAAGCTAACATGAGAGACAAACTGATGGTGAGAGCCAAGCCCAGGAATCTAAGCAAGAGAAACCAAGACTACTTGGCATCATTAGAGCCTTGTTCCCCCACCAAAGCAATACTAGATATTAAAAAGCAAGATTTGGATTTAAAATCACATCTTATGATGATGATAGAGGACTTTAAGAAGAACAAAAATAACTCCCTTAAAGAAATACTGGACAACACAAGTAATCAAGTAGAAGTCCTTAAAGAGGAAACACAAAAATCCCTTAAGGAATTACAGGAAAACACAACCAAACAGGCAAAGGAATTGAAGAAAACCATCCAGGATTTAAAAATGGAAAGAGAAACAATAAAGAAAGCAAAAAGGGAGACAACCCTAGAGATAGAAAACCTAAGGAAGAGATCAGGATTCATAGAAGATGAAAACATCGCCAACAATATATGAGAGATAGAAGAGAGAGTCTCAGGAGCAGAAGATACCATAGAAAACATCGACACAACTGTCAAAGAATGTAAAACACAAAAATCTCCTAGCCCAAAATGTCCAGAATACCCAGGACACAATAAGAAGATCAAACTTAAGGATAATAGGTATAAAAGAGAGTGAATACTCCCAACATAAAGGGCCAGTAAGTATCTTCAACAAAATTATAGAAAAAAAAAACTTCCCTAACCTAAAGAAAGAGATGCCCATAAACATACAAGAAGTCCAATCAAATAGATTGGACCAGAACAGAAATTCCTCCTGTTACATAATAGTCAAAAATACAAAACACACAAAACAAAGAAAGAATATTAAAAGCAATAAGGGAAAAAAGGTTAAGTAACATATAAAAGCAGACCTGTTGGAATTACACCAGACTTCTAACCAGAGACTATGAAAGCTAGAAGATCCTGGGCAGATGTCCTACAGACCCTAAGAGAACAAAAATGCCAGCCCAGGCTGCTATATCCAGCAAAACTCTCAATTAAAATAGATGGAGAAATCAAGACATTCCATGACAAAACCAAATTTACACAATATCTTTGTATAAATCCAGCCCTACGAAGAGTAATAGATGGAAAACTCCAACACAAGGAGGGAATCTACACCCTAGAAAAAGCAGGAAAGTAATCTCCTTGCAACAAAACCAAAAGAGGAGAGACATACAAACATAATTCCACCTCTAACAACAAAAATAACAGGAAACAACAATCACTATTCCTTAATATCTCTTAACATCAATGGACTCAATTCCCAAATGAAAAGACATAGACTAACATACTGCATATGTAAAGACAACTTAGCATTTTGTTGCATACAGGAAACACACCTCAGAGATATAGACAGACACTACCTCAGAGAAAAAGGCTGAAAAACAATTTTTCCAAGCAAATGGTCTGAAGACACAAGCTGGAGTTGCCATTCTAATATCAAATAAAATCAACTTTCAACCAAAACTTATCAAAAAAGACAACGAAGGAAACTTGATATTCATCAAAGGAAAAATCCACCAAGATGAACTCTCAATCCTAAATATCTATGCTCCAAATGCAAGGACACCTACATTCATAAAAGAGACCTTACTAAAACTCAAAGCACACATTGCACCTCACACAATAATAGTAGGAGATTTCAGCAGCCCACTCTCATCAATGGACAGATCATGGAATCAGAAATTAAACAGAGACAGACAGACTAAGAGAAGTCATGAACCAAATGGATTTAACAGATGTTTATAGAACATTTCATCCTAAAACAGAAGATTATACCTTCTTCTCAGCACCACAAAACAGACATCAAGAGATAAATGAAGATAGAAATAATTCCCCACATCTTATCAGACCACCACAGACTAAGTCTAGTCTTCAATAACAACAAAAAATGACAGAAAGCCAACATATATATGGAAGTTCAACAATGCTCTACTCAATGATCACTTGGTCAAGGAAGAAATAAAGAAATTAAAGACTTTTTAGAATATAATGTAAATGAAGGCACAATATACTGAAACCTATATGACACAATGAAAGCAGTGATAAGAGGAAAACTCATAACTCTAAGGGCCTCCAAAAAGAAACAGGAGAGAGCATACATTAGCAGCTTGACAGCACACATAAAAACTCTAGAACAGAAAGAAGCAATTACATCAAAGAGGAGTAGAAGGCAGGAAATAATCAAACTCAGAGCTGAAATCAACCAAGTAGAAACAAAAAGGACTATCCAAAGAACCAACAAAACCAGGAGCTGGTTCTTTGAGAAAATCAACAAGATAGAAAAACCCTTAGCCTGACTTACCAGAGGGCACAGAGAGTGTTTCCAAATGAACAAAATCAGAAATGAAAAGGGAGACATAATAACAGAATCTGAGGTAATTAAAGAGATCATCAGATCCTTGTACAAAAGCCTATATTCAACAAAACTGTAAAATCTGGAGGAAATGAACAATTTTCTAGACAAGTACCAGGTACCAAAGTTACATCAGGTTCGGATAAACCATCTAAACAATCCCATAACTCCTAAAGAAATAGAAACAGTTGTTAAAATTCTCCCAACCAAAAGGAGCCCCAAACCAGATGGGTTTAGTGCAGAATTCTATCAGATCTTCATAGAAAACCTCATACCAATACTGTCCAAACTATGACAGAAAATAGAGACAGTTAGATCACTACCAAATTCCTTTTATGAAGCCACAATTACTCTTATACCTAAACCACACAACAACCCAACAAAGAAAGAGAACTTCAGTCCAATTTCCCTTATGAATATTGATGCAAAATTACTCAATAAAATTCTGACAAAGCAAATCCAAGAACACATCAAAACGATCTTCCATCATGATCAAGTAGGCTTCATCCCTGGGATGCAGGTATGGTTCATCAACATAATCCACTATGTAAACAAACTCAAAGGAAAAAAAACATGATCATTTCGTAGAGACTGAGAATGCATTTGATAAAATTCAAAACCCTTCATGATAAAAGTCCTGGAAAGATAAAAAATTCAAGGTCCATACCTGAACATGGTAAAAGCAATATACAGCAAACCAGTAGCTAACATCAGTTTAAATGGAGTGAAACTTGAAGCAATCCCACTAAAATCAGGGACTAGACAAGGCTGCCCATTCTCTCCCTACTTATTCAACATAGTACTTGAAGTCCTAGCCAGAGCAATCAGACAACAAAAGGAGTTCAAAAGGATTCAAATTGGAAAGGAAGAAGTAAAAATATCACTATTTGTTGATGATATGATAGTATACTTAAGTGACCCCAAAAGTTCCACCAGAGAACTACTAAGGCTGATAAAGAACTTCAGCAAAGTGACTGTGTATAAAATTAACTCAAACTAATCAGTAGCCTTCTTCTACTGAAAGGATATACAGGCTGAGAAAGAAATTAGGGAAATGACACCCTTCACAATAGTCCCCAATAACATAAAATACCTTGATGTGACTCTAACCAAGCAAGCGAAAGATCTGTATGACAAGAACTTCAAGTCTGTGAAAAAAATATTGAAGAATATCTCAGAAGATGGAAAGATCTCCCATGCTCATGGATTGATTAACATAGTAAAAATGTTCATTTCCCAAAAGCAATCTGTAGATTCCATGCAATCCCCATCAAAATTCCAACTCAATTCTTCATAGAGTTAGAAAGAGCAATTTGCAAATTCATTTCGAATAACAAACAAACAAACAAACCTCAGGATAGCAAAACTATGATCAACAACCAAAGAACTTTTGGGGAAATCACCATTCCCTATCCCAAGCAGTATTACAGAGCAATAGTGATAAAACCTGTATGTTATTGTACAGAGACAGGCAGGTAGATCAATGGAATAGAACTGAAGACCTAGACATGTACCCACACACCTATGTTGGCTTGATTTTTCACAAAGGAGCTAAGACCATCCAATGGAAAAAAAGATAGCATCTTCAACAAGTGGTGCTGGTTCAACTGGAAGTCAGTGGAACTTCATGTGGAAGAATGCAAACCGATCCATTCTTATCGCCCTCTACAAAGATCAAGTCCAAGTGTATCAAGATCCTCCACATCAAACCAGATAAAATCAAACTAATAGAAGAAAAAGTGGGGAAGAGACTCGAACATATGGGAACTGGGGGAAATTTCCTGAACACAACACCAATGGCTATGCTCTAAGATCAAGAATCAATAAATGGGGCCTCTTAAACTTGCAATGCTTCTGTAAGGCCAGGGACACTGTCATTAGGACAAAACAGCAACCAACATATTGGGAAAGGATCTTTACCAATCCTACATCTGTTAGATGGCTAATATCCAATATATACAAAGAACTCAAGAAGTTAGACTCCAGAGAATCAAATAACCCTATTAAAATGGGGTGCAGAGTTAAACAAGGAATTATTAGCTGAGGAATATAGAATGACTGAGAAGTACCTACAGAAATGTTCATCATCCTTAGCCATCAGCAAATTACAAAGTTAAAACAACCCTGAAATTCTACCTCACCCTATTCAGAATGGCTAAGTTCAAAAACTCTGGTGACCACAGATGCTGGTGAGGATGTGGAGAAAGAGGAACACTCCTCCATTGTTGGTAGGATTGCAAGCTGTTACAACCACTCTGGAAATCAGTCTGGAGGTTCCTCAGAAAATTGGACATTCCACTACCTGAGGACCCAGCTATACCAGTCCTGGGCATACACACAAAAGATGCTCCAACATACAAAAGACACATTCTCCACTATGTTCATAGCAGCCTTATTTATAATAACCAGAAGCTGGAAAGAACCTAGATGTCCTTCAAAAGCAGAATGGATACAGAAAATATGGTACACCTACACAATGGTTTACTACTCAGGTATTAAAAATAATGGCTTCATGACATTGATAGGCAAATGGATGGAACTAGAAAACATCATCCTGAGTGAAGTAACCCAATCTCAAAAAAAAAATACACATGGTAGGCACTCACTGATAAGTGTATATTAGCCCATAGTTCAGAATATCCAGTAAACAATTCACAGACCACATGAAGCTCAAGAAGAAGGATGACCAATTGTGGATGCTTCAGTCCTTCTCAAGGGGAGATCAATAATGTCCATAGGAGGAACTATGGGACAAAGTTAGGAGCAGAGACTGAAGGAATGGTCATTCAGAGCCTGCCCCACCTGGGGATCCAGCCCATGTACATACAGCCACCAAACCCAGATGATATTGCTAATCCCAAGAAGTACATGCTTACAGAAGCCAGATATAGCTGTCCCCTGAGAGGCTCTGCCAGATCATGACAATTCATAAGCGAATGCTTGCAGCCAACCATTGAACTGAGTTGTGGTCCCCAATGGGGGAATTTGAGAAAGTATTGAAGGAGCTGAAGGGGTTTGCAACTTCATAAGAACAATACCAACTGACCTGAGCTCCCAGGGACTAAACCACCACCCAAAGATTATGCTTGAACAGTCTGTCTCCAGCAGTATATGTAGCAGAGGATGACTTTGTTGGGCACTAATGGGAGGAAGAACTCTTGGTCCTGCCAAGACTTGATCCCCCATTGTAAGGGAATGTCAGGGCAGGAGGTGGGAAGGGGTGGGTAGTTGGGTCGGGGCACACCGTCATAGAAGAAGCGGGATGGGAATGGGATAAGGGGCTCATGCACCGGTAAAGGGAATAACATTTGAAATGTAAAGAAAAAATATCCAATACAAATACAAAACAGAACAAAAAAACACACACCAACAAACAAAACCCCCATGACCTCAGGATATTCTTAGGCAAACGGATGGAGCTTGAAATTATCCTCCTGAGTGAGGTAACCCAATCATAAAAGAACACATATGGTAAAAAGAAAAAAGGAGGAGGATTTTTACCTTCAATTTCTATGAGGAAACCCAGGGTAAGTATAATAGCCTCTGTTGTTTGGGTGTCTATTGGATCCAACAACTAGAAGGGAGTTTTCTTACCTCTGGCACTGGGACTTTTGTTAGGCAGTCTATGGTCTTTGTGAGGATCATTATCATACTATGTCACATAGTGTATCCCCAGTAAAGTATATACACACTCATGTATAATATTCATATTTGTACATATTTATATGTAAACATCTGTGCCCCATTCTCCCAGAAAATAACTTGCTGGTTGATGTCATTATGCAGGTGAAGGCAGACAAGATAAAATGAGGCCTGTCATTGGACATAAAGGAAGCAAGGCAGGAACAGAGGTTTTATAAGGCAGGGAGGAGTGATGGGGCAGAGCAAGGATGAGAAGCTGGGAGCACATGACATCAGATGTTCAGATTCCTCTCTGCACATAATATAGGCTGTTATGACTATTTTAAGAGATGGGTGTGTACAGGATTTTGTGTTGTCTAGATGGGCAAATTATATCTTATCCATTGAATCAGAGGTTATTGTGTGGTGTGTTCTTTCCTGTAGTGACTTAATTGAGCCCACAGCAAGAGAGCCTGGAGATAGGCGGTCTCTGTATAAAAACGGTGTGACAGCAACCCACCTTGGGAACTAGGTGGGTAGAGAGATTGCTGCTGGTCTCAATGTGTAGCCATCAGCAGTGTGAGATGGGATGGAGCTTAGCAGATCAGATGCTTTGCTGACTGAGATAAAAATATCCCGCAGATGCTATGTGGCCCTACGGTGCCAGCACTAGCACAGGAGAAAAGAAAATATTTTTTATTTTTACCACAACAATAACTGACACCAATCCTTGGTGTCATTTCAGGTTCAAGGGGAACCCTCTTTCATGACTGATAGGTGTGGCCTTGTTGGAGGAAGTGTGTCATTGTCGGGGTGGGCTTGGAGACCCTCCTCCTAGGTGCCTGAGGATGCTCAGTTCTCTTCCTGGCTTCCTTTGTATGAAGATGTAGAACTCTCAGCTCCTCCTGCACCATGTCTGCCTGGATGCAGCCATGCTCCTGCCTTGATGATAATGGACTGAATCTCTAAACCTGTAGGTCAGCCCCAATTAAATGCTGTCCTTTATAAAACTCACATTGGTCATGGTGTTTGTTCACAGTAATAAATCCCGAACTAAGACAGCCACCATCCCTCAAAGAAAAGTGACTTTTTATTCCCCAGCAGCCATCAATTACCAATAGTTCCTCAGCCATGAGTAGGGCACTAGGAACCTCTCTCACATCCTTGCTGGTTTTGTTAAAAATTGAAAATATAATGACAGCACTTCTCCCCTTCTTCTCCTCCTTCCTGCTCCTCCTATATCTGACACTCCATCCAAAATTCACTGCTTCTTTCTTTTAACCTTCGTTGTTACAATACATATAAACAAATCCACATTTAAATACAATCAACTGATCTCATGTGGTGTTGCCTTCATGTATATGCTTCTAGGACTGGCCATTTTGTATTGGATAACCCATCCATGACTCTTCACTGGGTAAAATGAATGCTCCCTCTCTTGGCAACTGTTTCTTAATCTTGGGGTGAGATATCAATTTCTGTTGGAATTGTTCAAGTTGGAATTTTATTTTATTTTATTTTATTTTATTTTATTTTATTTTATTTTATTTTATTTTTTCCCGGAGCTGGGGACTGAACCCAGGGCCTTGTGCTTGCTAGGCAAGTGCTCTACCACTGAGCTAAATCCCCAACCCACTCAAGTTGGAATTTTTAACTGGCTTGATCTTGTTTAAGTTTAGTTTAGGTAACCACATCCTCATTCAGTTTATGTTTGTAGCAGCTCTGTCTTTACCAGAGGCCAGAATCTGACACTCCCCATTCGCTGGATCCTCCAATTCTCAGTGCTCTCTGAACTTCAGGAGAAGGATAGTCCATATAAGGTTCCATCTATGGCTGTGTACTCATATTTGTTTAGTCTCAACAAGTGTACATTTCTGTGACTTAAGTTTAACTAATACCCACTATGATTAGAAGTTTTTCTGCCCAAGGTTGAGAGAAACACAAATGTATAGGTTAAGAACATAAATATTTGGAAGGCAATTTCACATGATAATTTGCATACAGTCTTTAAAGACACGTAATTGAAATTTCAGTCATGATATTCACTATTGACAGTTGCCTCCCTTGTTATCACAGAACCTCCACAAAATAGTACACATCAATAATTCATTCATTTATGTTGTTGAATAACGTTTCATTCTATGAGTATAATCATAACAATGACTATATTTGACCACCATCATTTGATTGCTTATTTTGCTTTGTTATTATTATAAACTGCACTTGCATGCATAATGAAGCAAAACCATTTGCTTGAATTGCATAACTGTTATAGTTATGTGCCCATGTGTACAATTTCTCCTTTACATGGTAACTGTATGTTCAATATTTTGTCAAATAATCTCTTTCTGAGAGCAAATGCAATGTTTCAAAGCTTCACATTGATGTTTGGGTGTTTCATTTCTCCTGTAGAGTCTCACTGCGCAGCTTGGGATGGCCTCACAGCCTCATGTGCAGTGAGTCTGACCTTACAGGATCTCTCTGTGCATTGAGGCTAAACTCACATTTACATTGATCCTTCTGCCTGACGCTTTTCCAGTGCTGGTATCTCAGGTATGATTCATCACACCTGGCCTGATTGTTACTTATATTTTGTTCAGTTTTTCAGTTAACCTCTTGTTTCCCACTTTCTTCTCTTCTCTTTAAACCACTCTGAAACAGTCCATCTTCTATATTACACGATATGTATTGCACAGTGGTATGTTAATACAACTGTATGATTTTATGTACCAGTTAAATATTTTAAAATATTTTTGTAGAGATGTACATTCTAGGCTATATTTTCCATTTTCTTTCTTTACCTCACAAGTGCTGCTCCCTCCAGGTCCCCCTTAAAGAATTCTTCCTGCCATCTCCTCCCCTTTGCCTCTGAGTGTGTAGCCTCCCCCACCTCTTATCCTCCCACTCTAGTGCATCAAATTTCTCCCATATTAGGCACATCCTTTCCCATTGAGGCCAGACAAAGCAGCCCTCTGATACATACCTGTCTAGGTTCCATTTTTGTACTGTGGTACTGTTTTGTATTGTTTAACAGTGCTTTTGATATCTTCTTATATTTTATATCTAATGTCATTGTTATTGTATATATACTAATTCTGTCTTTTAAACATGAGGAAAAGATTAGTTTACATCTTTTCTACCTACTTCCTGATAATTCTGTTATACTATGACGATGTGATTTCAGTGTTGAGAAATGACAGAAACCTTAACTACATGGGAATAAACATGGTAACAATAATAAATATCTTAAAATCATAATTAATAAAATGGCAGAATTCAAAATTCTATGAGCTATTTTCCACTTTTGTAAGTATATGTCTCTCTCTGTCCGTGTGTGTGTGTGTGTGTGTGTGTGTGTGTGTATGCATAAAAGTGCTTATGTATATCACCAGGTGGAAGATGACATAATAATTAAACAAAATAAAGGACAAAGAGAAGACTGTATAGGAACACAAATTGTTCAAGCTGTGTACAGTCTTATTGAAGATCACACAGGTTCAAGTGTGGTTGCTCCCCAGGTGGTGAGGCAGGGTTGGCTTCACATGGAGATGATGATGATGATGATGATGATGATGATGATGATGATGATGATGGTGGTGGTAGTGGTGGTGGTGGTGTGTGTGTGTGTGTGTGTGTGTGTGTGTGTGTGTGTGATCACCTACCAAGATAAACTGAGGATATAAATGGATCAGGGTTATTACATGTCACAGTGAAGCAAAGAATATAAAAACATAAAGAAAAATTTATTTTTCTACAGAAATGAGACAGAAGAATGGAATTGATTTCTGATCTCAAATGCACTCACCCATTACTTTGTGTGAGATGTGAAGTCACTCATCTCACATTCTTCAGTCTGTGAAACAGAACATTTTCTATCTCCTTGACATCATCAGAAGAATAAAATAAAATCATCCAGTAGAAATGGATATTTTGCAAAGTAAAACATGTAACGTACATGTGGCCTTACCAAATTCTAGCCTTCATGTAGTTCTATGATGAAGGGCAACTTATGACATAAAATATTAACATCAATACATTTATTACATAAAATTACATAAAAATCCTAATAGCTACCATTTTCAAAAGTGATTTTCTTATTGCAGGCAACTCTTATTAGGAATCCACTCACTAGAAGACATCCATTTTACAACATTAATTCTTTCAACTCATGAGCATGGAAGACATTTCCATCTACTCATCCCTTTTTGAAGTTTATTTTTTGAGTCTTCTAAAGTTTTTTTTTTATAGAAGTCTTTGGTTTCTTTGTTTACATTTCAATTTTACCTTGATTTTGCAGGGAATTTAATGCTTGCACACTGTATTTACATTATCTTTATCTCTTCCTCTATTACTATAACTCCTTCCAGGTCTCCCTAACTCCCTTTTAAATTCACTAGCAATTCTTCAATTATTATTTACACACACACACACGTACACACACACACACACACACACACACAATTTTGAGTCCATTTGGTATTGTACATGTATTTAGAGATGACCACTTAGGATTGAATAATCTATCAGGGGCCAATACTGAAGAAAACTGATTCTTTCTCTCACAGCAGACATTTATTGCAATTTTCCTAAACTAACATAATTTATGTTGTGTTTCAAAAACACTAAGGGGTTGAAAGTTCATGGGTGCTGCTTCCCTGTCATATCTAGGAGAAATTGTCTTGCACAATGTCCTGGTTCTCTGGTTCTGATAAATTCTGTCCCATTTCCAAGTCTGTGCCTTAGACTTAGGTTTCATGGCTCCACTGTAGATGCAGCAACTGTGACTGGAAATGCCAGTCATGTGTTCTTTGTATTTTGGTCAGTCTTGAATCTCTGTAATATTTTTATGTGTTGGTAAATTAATAAATATAGGCAGACAGAAAGATAAAAATAAGTAAATAAAGAAAGAAAGAAAGAAGAAGGAAAGAGGTTCTTTGATGAGGTGCTACACTTCTCTGTGTGTAAGTATTTAAAATGCTATTAGAAGCTATTTTGGCCAGGCAGGATGTGCCTTTTCCCACTGCAGGCCATGTTGATGTCTGTGTCATAAGGTTCTACCTAATGCTATGCAGATGTCCTTTATCTGTTCCATAGCCTGAAACCAAGTTAATGTCCATAGGACATTCTGCCAAAGGAATCCATAGTGATCTAAGTGGCCTGCATTGCTACCCTGGTGATGTCTGAGCTTATGCTGCTGCTGAGGGGCATGTCTGGATCTGTATTCCTACTGCAGCTGAGATCTGTGTTGATGTCTATGGCATGTGTCACCGCCAAAAGCCATGTAGGTGTTAGTGGTCTATTCTGCAGCCTGAATTATTGCTCTGCACTATAGCTTGAAATCAGCGATGTTGATTCCTTTGGATGTTCTTTTACCATACAGGATTGTTTTATTTATCCTGGGTTTTTCCTTTTTCTGTATTAAGTTGTGTATCCTTTCAAGGTCTGTAAAGGATTGTGTTAAAATGTTGATGGGAAATGTATTGAATCTGTAGATTACTTTGGTTGCATGTTAGTTTTTATTATGCTGAACCTACCAATCCACAAGCTTGGGAGATCTTTTTATCTTCTGATAATATCTTCAATTTCCTTCTTCAAGAACTTGAAATTTTTATCTTGCAGATCTTCCACTTCCTTGGTTAGAGTTAGAATAGAGTTCATGGGTGGACTGGGAGCAGGTGGGGATGAAAATACGATGAATCAGGACAGGAGCAGAAGGAAAGAATACAAGAGATGGCTAGCATTGTGTTAATTTGGGAACAAGGTAGAAGTACAATGGAAACTCCACAGATTCTATGAGGGTGGTATAAAGGAAGATTCCTAGTAATGGAGCACATGAAGCCTGAGTTGGCCATCCTTTGTAACAGGGCAAGTCCTCAAGTGGAGGGAATGGGACACTGATGCAATGACAAAATCTCTAACCTACAGTTTATCCTGCCTGCAAAATGTTCTGGGACAGGAGCCTACTATAATTATAATCAGAGTGATCATAAAGACTTCATCCAGCAATTGGTGGAAGCACATGCAGAGTCTCACAGACAAGTATTAGGCAGAGCTCAAAGAATCCTGTGGAGGGGTAGAAGGAATAAGTGGAGGAGCCAGAGAAATCAAGGACACCACAAAAACACACCCACAGAGTCAGCTGACTGGGATTCAAGTCAAGAGATCAAGAAGCCTCTATGGGTCTGACTTATGTCCTCTTAATTTATGTTATGGTTGTGTAGCTTGGTGTTTTTGTAGGATTCCTAGCACTGGGAACAAAGTCTGTTTCTGATTCTTTTGCTTGACTTTGGGATTCTTTCCTCCTACTTGGATGTCTCCTCTAGCCTTGATGAGAAAACATGTACATGGCTATATTGAAGCCTCTTATGCCATATTTGCTTGGTGTCCCTTGGAAAGCCTGCTCTTTTCTGAGGAGAGGTGAAAGGGGCCTGGATCCAGGGGAACAGAAGGTGGGGAGGGAGAATCTGGGGGGAGGGGAAGGACAAACAGCAGTCAGGATATAATAAATAAGAGAAAAGTAAATAAAAAATAACTAATAAAAACAACCAAAAACAAAAATGAAAGCATCTGATGTGTATAAAATATGAGGAAATATATTATATGAACTGTCAATATATACCTTTAAAATGACATTCAATGCAGATATACACAGCCAAACATTGGATTGAGTGTGGGGTCCCCAATGGAGGAGTTGACAAAGTCTGAAGGAGCAGAAGGCATTTGCAACCCCATATGAAGAACAATAATATTAACAAACCAGAATCCCAAGCTCCCAGGGACTAAACCAACAACCACAGAGTACATATGGGAAGGTGTACAATGGCTCCAGCTGTATATGTAGCAGATGCCTTATCTGGCATCCATGGGAGGGGAGCCCCTTGGTCCTGTGAAGGCTGGATGACCCAGCCTAAGGGAAGGCTAGAGTTCTGAGGTGAGAATGGGTGGCTGGGTGAGGGAATACCCTTAATAGAGGCAGGGGGTGATAGGGAGTTTGTGAAGGAGAAACTGGGAAGAGGATAACATTTGAAATGTAAATAAATAAAATAATGAATAAAGAAGAAAATGACATTCACATAATTTGTTTTTAAATTTAGTATATACACACATATATTTATATTATACATAAACATACACAGGCATATACACACATACATGTCCATATAGAATTTTAAATCTTTAAGAATTTAAATGTTCTGAGTTTTCTGAAAATGAAATGCTCTCAAAGTATTTATAATTATTATTTGCAAATTTCTTAGATGTATACAATGCACCAACCATATCTTTCTCAACCCCCTCCCTCCAACTCCTTTGGCCTTCATCCTCGGTACATCTCTCCTACAAATGTAAGCATTATTATTATTATTATTATTATTATTAATAGCCAAGAGTCAAATTAATGTTGCCTGGATGCACATGGCTATGGGATTATCCACTAGTGTGTGGACAGCCTGACAATGGCCCTTAGCAGTCATCAACTGCCAATAACTCCTAAGCTAAGAGTGGGGCAGTAGGAGCCATTCCCACTTCCATGCTGGATTATTTTAAAATTTAAAATACAACTTCATCACTTCTTATTCTCCCCCTCCTCTGTAATACTCCTCCTTTATCTAATACACCTCCCAAATTCACAACTTCCTCTTTTTTTAACCTTTGTTAACCAATTCCACATATAAATACAATCCACTGAGCTTATTCAGTGTTGCCTGCATGTATATGCTTCTAGAACTGACCACTTTGTGTAGGATAACCTATAAGGTATCCACAGAGAAACACTCCCTCTTTTAACACTTGTCAATTATGTGCATCTCTTGATCTACGGGTTGGATCTTATAGAATTTCCTCTATCTTCATTGATATGTCAACTGATATTGGAATTCTTCAAGCAGGAAATTTTAACTTGCTTAATTATGTCCAAGTTATGCTCAGGTGACCACGGTCACTGTAAGTTTATGTTTGAAACATTATCAGAGTTCAGCATCTCACAGTTCTTCACTCCATCCTCCTCCTCTTCCTATCTTTCTACCTCTTCTTCCATGATGCTCTGTGAGCCTTGGAGTAGGCATGGTCCATACAAGATCCCATCTATGGATGTGTAACCTAGTCACTTATTCTCAGCAATTGAACAGTTATGTGACTCAGTATGGTCAAATACCAACTATGATAAGAAGAATCTCTCATCAAGGTTGAGAGCAACACAGAATGATCTGTGCATAAAAGAAAAGACATACAGAAGATCATGACCTTTGCATGAATGTTGGCATATGGCTTTTTAGGATGTCTAAATGAAATTTCACTCATTCAATATCTGCTCTTTACATTTGCCTTCTTTGTCTCCACAGTACCTCCACACAGAAGCATGCACCAATTCATTCATTTTTGTTGTTGAATAATGTTTCATTGTATGAGTGTAACACATTTTATTTATCTGATTATCATTTGATTGCTCATTCTGCTTAGTGACAATTATAAATTCTACTTGCACGCATAGTGAAACAAAACTATTCATTTGAATCCCGCAACCATTGTAGCTATGTGCCCTGGTGTACAATTTCTCATTCATATGGTAACTTTATCTTCAGTATTTCACAGATACAATATTAAAGGTTGTGAGTTCCTTTTCCCAAAGGGTCTCACTGTACACCTCATGATGACCTCACAGGATCTTACTGTGCATCTAAGCTGACTTCAAAAGGTCACAATGCAGCTAGACTGACCTCACAAGGTGTCACTGTGCAACTTTGCTGCCATTTATACTGATGCTTCTGCCTGTCCTGTGTGCTGGGATCACGGGCAAGACCCATCACATCTGGTTTGATTTTGTTTTTGTTAAGTTTTTTAGTTAACCTTTCTTGTTCCCCTTCTCCTTCTGTTTAAAACACTCTCACTTTGACACAGTTCATTTTCTACATTGCCCATAGTGCTTATCACATTGCATTATGTTAATCCAACAGTATGATTTCATGTATCAGTTAAAAATTCAAAATATGTTTAAAGAGATGTGCACTCTAGGCCATGTTTTCACAGTGTGGTACTGCTTTCCATTGCTCAGTGATGCTTTTGCTTCCTTCCTATAGCTCTTACATCTCATGTCATTGATGTTGAATATAGAATATTTCAAATTGCTTTTCACATGAGGAGGAATGTGGCTTAATTTACACACTGTCTTGTACCTGATAATTCTGTTATACTATGGGAATGGAATTTTAGAGTTTAGTTAAGACAGCAGTTATTACAACCTTAACTACATGGAAACAACAATACTTAGTATTATTGAACAAACAGCCACAATCTAAAAATTCTATGAGCTATTATACACTTATGTAAAATGTGTTTTGTGTGTGTGTGTGTGCATACATGCATGTGTGTACAGATAAGTGGCTATGTAGTGCTGGTTAATATGTATGGTTACAGGTTACTATGTAGCACTGGGTAGTAGATGACATCATAATTCAAGAAACAGGATAAAAGACAAAAGGAAGACTGGAAATAGAAGAGTTCAAGGTATGTGTTCCTACTGAAGATTATATGTAGGCTTAAGTGGAGATGTTTCCCAGGAAATAAGAAGATCTAGAGTCAGAGCTGGCTTCCCATGGAGATGATGATGATGATGATGATGATGATGATGATGATGATGATGGTGGTGGTGGTGGTGGTGGTGGTGGTGGTGGTGGTGGTGGTGGTGGTGTTGGTGTTGGTGTTGGTGGTGGTGTTGGTGGTGGTGGTGGTGGTGGTGGTGGAGGTGGTGATGATGATGGTGATGATGATGGTGATGATGGTGGTGGTGGTGGTGTGTGTGTGTGTGTGTGTGTGTGTGTGTGTGTGTGTGTGTGTTATAAACAGATTATAAAGAACTAGGTTTGTATGTCCTCACCTACCAAGGACAACTGAGGAAATAAGGGACCAGGGTTATGTCGTGCCATAATGAGGCAAACAATATAAAAAAGTAAAGAAAAATTCTTTTTTCTACAGAAATAAGACAAAAGAGTTGAATTGGTTTATGATTACAATTATGCTCACTTATTACCCCTCTGTGTGAACTGGAAAGTCAGTGAACTTCTTATTTTCTAGTCTGTGAAAAAAAACCTTCTCTACCTCTCTGAGATTGTCCCAAGAATAAAATAAAACCACCCACTAGAAATAGATGTTTTACAAAGTAAAATATGAAAATAAATTAGACAATATCAGATTTTTTCTTTTTTCCCTTGCTCTTAGAGAAGTAAATTGAATTGTCCCTGTTTATCAATCAAGTTCAACTTAAGACAAAATATACAAATGACAATTGTGCAAAATGATTCTAACAAATTTGTTCAGGGTAAAGACTAGTCTGAAAAGATAACATGGGTAGGAAAATAATATGGGGAGTTGAGAGAAAAAAAATAATGCCAAGTAGGAAATGTTAGAAGGAAGTAGGGTAGTAAAGATGTTTCATTGTTATCCAGTATCATTAATTCATTGCTCAAAATATTTTAACTGTTATATCATTGAACATAGAGATCAGGGTAAAATGATAAATTTTTGCAGTAACATAAGATGAATGGAGACCATATTAGACAATACCTGGAAATGCATTAGACAATATGCATTTCCAGGGTTGTTTATGCAAGGTTAGGAGGAAGTTGTAGCCAGATACAAAAGACAACTTTTCCTACTTTGGCTACTCTGCTAAACCTCCTCTCTTTCATGTATTGAAGAGTTATGTAACATGTTATTCATGTTGTTCCTATGAGAATGGATAATATCTGATATAAAATATTTACCTCAATACATTTATTACAATCCCAAATGCTACCATTACAAATTTTTATTGTAGATAACTCATGTTATCTACAATCTTCATGTCTTTGTTCCTCAGGCTGTAGACGAAAGGACCTCATGCCCTACAATGAACCAGAGACTGAGACCTTAGAGAGACCTATGGTAGAATCAAACATTATTGGAAAAATGTCAATGAAGTAACTCCTAATGATATTATGCTGTACAAATATATTAATACCTTGTTCAGGTGTTATCAGATAGAATCTTCTGGCACCAGATCCAGAAGATGCAGAGACCTACTGTCAAACATTATGTAGAAAAACAGTATAAATTGGAATATTCCATTGTGTTCCTCTATTCAAGATGAGAGATAATGGTACTGTGTGGACAAGGGAGTGGGAATACTGTAGGAGTCAAAGAGGTTGGAGGATAAAAGGAGAACGTGGTACCACCCAATTAAATAAACAATCACTCACATGGGCTCTTAAAGCCCATAAAGGCAAGTATGGGTTCTGCAGGGGACTCTACCAGGTCCTCTGCCTATACCTTAGGGCTGTTAACTTGTCATTTTTGTGGGACTATAAATAGTGGGATCAGGTTTATCTCTGAATCTTTTGCCTGATCTTAAGTCTTCCTCCTGTTGTGAGGGCTATCCTCGATATGAGTGCTTTCATTTTTTCTTTTTGTATCTTGTTTTGTAGTATTTAGCTCTCCTCTCTTGGAGGGCAGCTGTTTTTAGCAGAGGAAAGGGAGAGGGAGTAAATTTGGGGCGAGAGGAAGGAGGAGGAACTAAAAGGAGTGGAAGGAGAGGAAAATGTGGCTGGCATATATTGTATGAAAGAATGTATTTTTATAACAATAAAAAGAATGTAAGAAATAGAATCTGATAAAACATTAGCTCTTACCTTATGATTTCCTAGAATCACATATTCAAGGCTTAGGATGGCATTACTGAGTCAACAAGATCCCTTTATCTGACTGAACCATTTTGTAAAACTTCCTTTTGCAAATGAGATTATGTAGTATGTTCTTGTATGTGGGTCTCCTTTGAAGGTACATTTTGTAATCTTAATATCAGTGTATTCATTAGATAAATTTAAGTTAATACCCCAGTGTTGCCATTATAAAGATATTTTTTTCTTGATAAGGACTCTTACAAGGGCCTCCTTTATATCTCTGTTCCTCAGGCTGTAGATGAAGGGATTCAGCATGGGAGTCACCACCGTGTACATCATGGCCATGACAGTCTCCTTCACAGTAGAGTTATTAGCTGATGGACATAAGTATAGACCAATGACTGTCCCATAAAACAGTGACACCACAGACAGGTGGGAGCCACAGGTGGAAAAGATCTTGTAGATAGCCCGAGTAGATGGAACCTTTAGAATGGAGCAGACAATTTGTACATAGGACATAACAATGAGTAAGAATGGGATGACAATAAGGAGCCCTCCCAAGATAAATATCATTAATTCATTAATATATGTGTCAGAGCACGCTAACTTGAGCAGAGCAGATATGTCACAGAAAAAGTGTGGGATCACATTGTCCTTACAGAATGACAATCTAGCCAAGAGTAAGGTGTGCAACATAGAATATAGCACATTAAATACCCAGGAGAGACTCCCTAGACACACACAAAACTTGGGACTCATGATGCTGGTATAGTGGAGTGGAAGGCAGATAGCCACATAGCGGTCATAAGCCATGGATACAAGAAGGAAGATTTCCATGCCTGCAAAAACCATGGAAAAATACATTTGTGTTAGACAACCTGTGTAGGTGATGGATGTGTCCTGGTTTTGCATGTTCTGGAGCAATTTGGGCATTGTAACAGAGGAAAAGCAGAGATCAGAGAAGGACAAGTTGCTGAGAAACAAGTACATGGGTATGTGGAGATTGGAGTCCAGTAGAATGAGGATGATGATGATGAGGTTCCCCAGGATGGTGGTGAGGTACATGGCCAGGAGTAGGGTGTAGAACAGATGCCAGTGCTCTGGGGGTATAGGCAGGCCCAGGAGGAGGAACTGGGAGATGACAGTTTGGTTGTTCATTATCATTCTTTCTCTCCAGTATACTACTGAAAAAAAACCCAGCATCTTTTAAAATAAAAAAAGATCAACATATATCTATGGTATATATTATACAACAATAAATCTGACTACCATCCTAGAAATTATAATCTCAGAACTCTAAATGTCTGTACTCAACAAAATGATTAATTATTTTTCTTAACTTTTCTTTAACTGATTTCTGCCTCCAATCCTTTTCTAAATACTTTTATATACTTCCACTAAGAGAAAATTTGACTATTTTTCCTTTCTTGCCTCCTGCTCAATTATTGTTTGTAATTTGCTTTATGTAATTTTATACATTGATGTTCTTTATGGATTTGGATAAGCTTTGCCAACACAATTTAATATAAATTTCAAGAATAACTCCCATGCCATAAAATGCCATTTGAACTCAAACATTCATGTCCCTGTAACATACACATTTCTGCTCCACAGTTAACTAATCACCTTCTGTTCATCTCATGTATGGCAGGCATCAGCATCTCAGAACCTCTTCACTTTATTGTTTACCAAAGCATTTCTTATTCTCCTACCTTTCCAGTTTCCTATAGTACAGTAGAGGAAAATAAGTTTTTTTTTTGTCAGAAAACCGCAAATTTAGATCCATTTATGTTTTTCTTACTTTGAACTGCCGTCATAGTTACTACAGAATCTCCCCTAAATTCTCCTCCTATTTCATCCAATCCTTTATGTGAGATTGCATCCATATATCAGGACCACATCTTGCCTTTACCGGAATATAGAAGCAGATTCAGTTCACATCTATGTTCTTATGTCTCCTGACTCTTCACGTTCAACATGCTCCATTTATACTGTGGCATTCGAACAGAGGAGTTCCATTGTATCCTTTCTGATTCAATTTTTAGATTACCACTGTTGCTCTGAATATAAGGACAAAGATCCTATCAGGGACACAAATGCTGTTTCATTATCTCACTCTTGCCAGTGGTACATTCCATATGGTCACACTAGCTTTGCTCTCATCATTAAACCCTGGAATAAATCTCTTAACCTCCTACAGTTTTGAGTTCCTTCTCCACTTGCCTCTCACTTCCTCCACTCCCTTTCCCTTTCATTTGGTTCACCCTCACTCATATGGAAGGGGTATTGCTTGTCACATACACAGTTAAACTTACTCTGTCCTCCCACACTATGTCAAACATTCAGCCATGCTCCATAGATTTCTATGTATATCAGATTTATTTAATACTTTGACTGTGGCTTTATCATATCTTCCCACCAATTGTAAAGTATATACAGGAAAGGTCACATATTTATTTATTCCATTTGAATGTTTATAATTATTTTTAATCTCTCACTAGGGCTAATATCTGTCATATTTCATGAATTTAGTCAGTGAGAATTTCTTCCTTTCAGCTCAAACTGATGCAAATTTATTCAACTTCAATGGTAGGAAAATACCATTTAAATAGAAATGCTCAAATACTTAATTTTACATTTTATACTCTCTAATGAGTGTGAGAGATATAATGTATTTCTTCAGTGATAGGATTAATCATTTGTTTCACTCCTCAGAAAGAATGATGACTACAAATCACATTCGTATGCTTTGATTTACAAGTGTCATTGATTTTGGTGCAGAACACAGATAGGATGAAATGTTTATGAATTATAAAAAGAAGACGCAATGAAGTTACTATGAATCTTCACTTGAGTTATTCTTCAGATATGCCATTTATGCTATTTATGATAGTTAATTTATGCATCAAATGGGTTAAGTCCAATACCAATTTTAAATAATTCTAGTTGATATGTAGATATTCTCTAAATGTCATTCAAATGTGTGGACTTTGAGTAAATAATTAACACTTCATCACAGAATGAGCTTCATACAATCAGATGATGAAATTAGGTGGAAAAATACAGAAAAGTTTTGCGTCTTCTGCTTTAGGTAAAAGTTTGTAACCTTCACTCTTCTCAGGGGTTCCAGTGTTCTAGACAGTTCTTTAAGTATTGACCACATGAATTTCACAATATGCAGTCTTTATCCTAAGTCACATGCATAGGAACACACACACACACACACACACACACACACACACACACACACACACACACCACACTGTGAATCTTGACAATGGATAATGAATCTTTTATGCCTTTTAAAGTTAACAAAACAGGAGAAATATCAACAGATCCAAGTAAGATTTCTGAAATGTTACAACCTAGTCTGACTTCTGGCGTCTTCACAGAATGACAGTGGTTAGTCCAACTGTATTCAGAGTTTGCACATTTAAGACATTGTGAATAAGCATTTCAGAGGAAAAACCATGTAGGAAAAAAATCATGCATAATTTAAAAAGACACTCTCCTTGTGCATCTCAGACTGGCCTTAAACAAGCAACACACATGCCTTTTTTTCCTGAGTACTGGGATAACAGGCATGTACCCATGCCCAGTTTTTGCTTTTCCTGTAAATGAAGAGTGCCTGTATGTTATGTATGCATGTGTACAACGATCAGAATCCAGAGAAATTACTATAAATTGTTACCACTTATGGATTGATGGACTCATACCTTCTTTAAATGTTAAAACCATAGTTCTCAAATTAAACATTCCCTTAGGGTTCTCTAGAGTCACATAACTTAAGGAATATATATATATATATATATATATATATATATATATATATGTGTGTGTGTGTGTGTGTGTGTTTATATATATGTGTATATATATATATTTGTTGTGATGAATTACAATCTGTAGCCCAACTACCCCAACAATGGTCGGCTGTAAATGGGAAGTCCAAGAATCTAGTAGTTGCTTAGTCCCATGAGACTAGTTGTTTCAGCTGGTCTTCTGTAGAAGTAGATTTCAACAGATGTGCTGGCAAGTAAATGCAAGCAGGTGAAGAAGACTAAGCCTTCCTTTTTCCAATGTCTCTAGGTAAGTCTCCAGCAGAAGGTGTGGCCCAGATTAAAGGTGTGTATCACCACACCTGATATGGGCTTTGTTTTGTCCAAGGCTGATCTTGAACTCAGAGATCTCCTCGCCTTAGCCTCCTGGGTTTAAAGGTGTATACTACCTTGACTGAGCCTAAGCTTTTCATAGCCACTAAACCTCAAGATCTACATGCAAAGTTCTAGGTCAGAAACTTGTGTCTTACAGCCTCAAGAGCTGGATCATGGGTGAGCCCTCCAATTCTGGATTGTAGTTTATTCCATATATAGTTGACAACTAGGAAGAGCCATTATAAACAGCACAGAAAGATCACAACAGATACATCTCTAACATTTGCTACATATGTGTATCATCTTGTATTCTGTAGAATCATTGAGTTTTGTTGAGTAGCGCTCATTCTACATTTACTTGAACACCTAGATTATATAAACACCACTCCTGTATTTAGGAGTAAACTCATACAATACCAATAAAGCAGAGCTTTGTGAACTCATGCAGATAAAATTAATCATCATCGTGGGAAGGAAATTGTTAAGAGTTTGCTAAAGTCTCACAAGCTAAAGCATAGTAAACTTCTCTTTAGCACAACAGCAGTGAACTCCATCTCACAGGGATGCTCCTGTGATGAAATGGTATGATACTGAGAGAAAAATATAATCAATAATTATAATGAACCTGCCAATATGAAAGTGGTTACATGAGGACCATGAAACAAATACTTTTACAGTGCAGTGAAGTCTTGGAAGACAGAGAAAAGAATTTTATTGTACCTGAAAAACTGTCCTGCATCACACCAGAAATTTAGATTCACAGAAAGATGCCTGCTTATTTTCATGAATGTATCCAGCTCTGCTGAGGCCAAGTCCTAGTTTCTGGGTCACAATTCTTCTCATTTTCATTTTATTTTCAGGTGTAAGATATAGCAGCACCTATCTACACCATCCCTACTTGCATCCCTGCTACCATCTTTGGGCCTTAGATGCTCTGCATCCCAGAGGAATCTAGATCCTGAATAACTCATTAAAGGCATAGTAATTACTCAGGACCTTTCTAAGACCAATTTACCACAGGAATCTCTAGTGGAGACCAATTATAGTCAGTGATCACCATTTCCTATATTGAAGAGAACATAGAATTTAAAGTCAACAAAGAAGCAAAACTAATTAAAAATAGAACCAACAAGAAAGCCAAAAAACATATAAGGATATATACACATTCCATGTTCAGGCAATGAACAGGGCTTGTACTTGATTGGAGCTCACTTTGTTATCAAGAAAAGGGAAAAAAAGGTGTCTGAATATGATCCCAAATTATCAGGAAGTATTCTGATTATTAATGACTTAAAGTGTCTCGGCCAGTTTAAGCGGTGTGTCTCACACACAAGAAACATTTATATGAACAGCCATCAGTAGTTTTTATATTTTTGGATGTGAGCCTACTCTTTTAATGGCTGAGCCATTTCTTTAGCCCATCCTATGGTTTTTTTTTTTTTTCAGCATGAGATCATAGGAAACCACACACATGGGGAAATTTAAGGACAGTATCTCAATTCAACATGATTGACTACCTGTTATAGGACTTAGTAACAGGTATATAGAACTTTCTGAAGAAATTTAAACTTCATAATTCAACATTCTATGTGTGCCAGTAGGTGAAAAGGGCCAGTATATGGCAAGCAGATGGTATGTTTAATATTTCCTTAAGCTAATGGAAAATCAGTCTATATTTTCATTATTGTTCACTAATTTTGCATTCTTAACTCTTAATGAAAATGTTAATTGTACCTACTACCACCATTATCCAACCACCAGCCATATATGTGATAGTACTTCATAACGCTGTGTTCTGTGAGTTCACCATTGATTACAAGGTCATAGGTAGCAATTATAATTCCTCCCTTCAGGATTATTTCCTAAACTGTAATTATTGGCTAGATAAAGTTCTGTACAAAATAATGAAGCACAACATTCAACCCCAGTGGATCTTGATCCTTAATGATTGAAATTTTTTTAGGTTATTAAAGATGACTAACTTTTGTCTTTGTGTGTAGACATAGTAAGTAGGATCTAAGGATTTATCCAGGATTTTAGACACAGTGATATCATCTCTGGTTGTATAGAACAATCACATTTTACTTACTAATCAATTGATTTCAAATAGTTCCAGAAGAATGATGGTTCTTTCTCTGTTGACATGAGACACAGAAATGATTCTATGGTGGGCTTAAGTTCAGATTCAATCATCTCTATGAACCATGAAAATAGCCTAGTATTTTCAGTGTCATTCAAGCAGTGTATAATCTGTTTTAGAACTCATAATTCTACAGAGAATTGTGCCCATTCACGCATACTCTTATCTCAAACCATCCACAGGCAAATACATTCTATTTACACCCTTACTGATTTTTCTATTCTTGATTTTTAACATAAATATAAGACCTTTAGGATTGACTTCAGTATGCTAGTATTTCTTCAAGTTTTTTCTGGGTAATTTTATGTGCCAATAATTTTTTAGCTGCCACATAATGTGTCATGGTACAGATATGTCATTGTCAATATTCAATAAGCCTCCTTGCCATTTTTTTGTTGACATTTTCATTCTTGATGATGGCATTTCTTAATTGAATGAAATGTAATCTTCAGGTAGTTTTCATTTTGATTAATTTCATGGTGAGGAATGTTGAATCCTTGAAAAAGAGTGTGTTGGACATTTGCATGTCTTCTTTTGAGACCTCTCCATGCAGTATTTTGCCAATTTTTTATATTTTTATTAGATGTATTTCTTTACTTACTTTTCAAACGTTATTCCCCCTTTTGCCAATTTTTATTTGGTTTATTTTTCCCTGTTCTTATTTTAGAGTCGTTTGTGTATTATGGATATTAATCTTCTGTCAGGTGTGCACCTGCCAAAGATTTTCTCACACTCTAAAGGCTGTATTTTCACTCAGGCCACTTTATGTTTTGTTGCATGAAGCCATTTTATTTTAGAAGATCACATTTGTTAATTGCTATTATTTACTGAGCATCTAGAGTCACTTCTGATGGTCCTGATCCTATTTCTGGAATTTTTCCTGTTCTTTCCTCTCATGGAACACTTTCAGTTTCAGGACTACCACTTGAATCTTGGATCCATTTGAAATTAATTTGTGTGCAAGTTGAGAAATAGAATCTAGTTCCATTCTTTCACACTTAGATATTCAGTTTCTCAGCACTTCCAACCTCTGGAGAGAGAGGCTCTTCTCTCTCCAGTGAGCATCTTTCGAATCCTTGTAAAATATTAGGTGGTTTATCAGGTGCCTCAGGAGTTTATACCTGGATCTTTATCCTGCTCCATTAGGCTGTTAATGCTCCTATGACTCTGAAATGTAACAGAAAATCAAGTACGGTGATTTCTTCAATAGCATTTTTATTATTGTTTTGAAGGATTTACTGATTTATGTGGTTATCCAAAATCTTGGCTTCCCTATGATGTGTGTTTTTTTTTTTCCAATGAGTAGTGTCAGCAGATTTTGCAGGATTTGGCATTGAATCTGTCTATTAGTGAGGCATCCATTTTCACAATATTAATTCTTTGAACTCATAAACATGCAAGGTCTTTCCTTCTACATGTACCTTTTTGTAATTTTTCTTTTATAGTTCTAAAATTTTTGTGTTTTTGACTCCATTGTTTACATTTATGTTTTCTCTTGATTTTGTAGAGAATTTTATGCATCAGTACTTTACTTACATTATTTCCATTTCTTTCTCTACTCCACCATATCTTCTCTAACCCCTTTCAAATTAATGACCAATTCTTCTTATCTTCTTAATTAATTCTTCTTCTTCTTTCTCCTCCTCCTCCTCCTCTTCTTCTTTTTCTTCTTTTCCTTCTTCTTCTTCTTCTTCTTCTTCTTCTTCTTCTTCTTCTTCTTCTTCTTCTTCTTCTTCTTCTTCTTCTCCTTCTTCCTCTCTCTCTCTCATTTTTTCATTAAATGATAACAATTTGTAAGGCTTTACATTTTGTTAGAGCCATCTTCATACTTCTAAAATATTTGGTTTTGAAATGAAATTTGCTTTCTCTAGTTCTGAACATAACATGCTTGCTTATGTTAGCACAGCTTAGGTCCCACACCTATACTAAGAGAACTTACTGATTTATCAAAAAAGGAGAAAAGAAAGGAAGACATGAAGTTGTGAGGAAGTTGATGGGAGGACATAGGGTGGGTTGTTTGAAATATTGGGAGGTTGGATATGACAGTATCTCAATTATTCTTGGGAAATTCTCAACAATAAAAATGGCTTTAGATTTTTCAAATTTAGGGCAGAAAGTCACATTGAATCCTAATACTGTTTCTTTTTAAAATGCATAGTAAGAATATTTATTTATTAAGTCTTTATATACTTAAAAAAGAACCTTTAAATTTTATGTTTTCCAATACTTTATACAAACTTGTCCTTTTCCTTTAAGTATTTATTTTTGCTTCCATGATCCTACCTTCCTGTATTTTGGAATGTTTAAGACCATAGCCAGTGGATAGGCATGGCTCCCAATTGAGGGATGGGGCCACCCACTCACCTCAAAAATATTAATCAAGAATTCCTCCTGTCAAAAGGAAATGCAGGGACAAAGAATGGAGCTGAAACTGAAGGAAAGGCAACCCAGAGACTGTATTATCTAGGGATCTATTCCATCTGCTGATACCAAACCCAGACACTATTGCTGATGATAACAAGTGCTTATTGCTGATTTCCCCAGACCATCCCTGACCTCAATCAGTATCTCAGTGAAGTAGTGCTAAAAAATGTATGGTGTTGGCATAGAGACTGGCAGGTAGATCAGTGGAATAGAATTAAAGACCAAGACATGAACCCACACACCTATGGTTACTTGTTTTTTGACAAAGGAGCTAAAACCATACTGTGGAAAAAAGATAGCATTTTCAACAAATGGTGCTGGTTCAACTGGAGGTCAGCATGTAGAAAAATGCAAATGGATCCATTCTGATCACCTTGTACAAAGCTTAAATCCAAGTGGATCAAGGACCTTCACATAAAATCAGACACATTCAAACTAATGGAAGAAAAAGTGGGGAAGAGCCTCAAACAAATGGGCACTGGGGAAAATTTCCTGAACAAAACACCAATGGCTTATGCTCTATGATCAAGAACCAATAAATGGGACCTCATAAAACTGGAAAGCTTCTGAAAGGCAAAGGACACTGTTTTAAGGGCAAACAGTAACTAGCAGATTGGGAAAAATCTTTACCAATCCTATATCTGATAGAGAGCCAATAGCCAAAACATACAAAGGACTCAAGAAGTTAGACTCCAGAAAGCCAAATAATCCTATTAAAAATGGGGTACAGGGCTAAACAAAGAATTCTCAGATGAGGAATATCTAATGGCTGAGAAGTACCTAAAGAAATGCTCAATATCCTTAATCATCAGGGAAATGCAAATCAAAGCAACCCTGAGAGTCCACCTCACACCAGAAAGAATGGCTAAGATCAAAAACTCAGGTGACAACAGATGCTAGTGAGGATGTGGAGAAAGAGGAACATTCCTCCAGTATTGGTGGGACTACAAACTGGTACAGCCATTCTGGATATCAGTCTGGAGGTTCCTCAGAAAATTGGACATTGCACTACCTAAGGACCCAGCTATACCTCTCATGGGCACACACCCAAATGATGCTCCAACATACAACAAAGACACTCGTTTCATGTTTGTAACAGCCTTATTTATAATAGCCAGAAGATGGAAAGAACCTAGATGCCCTTCAATGGAGGAATTGATACAGAAAATGTGGTACATCTACGCAATGGAGTACTACACAGCTATCAAAAACAATTTCTTCATGAAATTCATAGGCAAATGGAAGGAACTAGAAAATATCATCCTGAGTGAGGTAACCCAATCACAAAAACACACACAGGATGCAGTCACTGATAAGTGGATATTAGCCCAAAAGCTTGAATTACCCAAGATACAATCCACAGACCACATGAAGCTCAAGAAGGATGGCCAAAGTGTGGGTGCTTCAGTCTTTCTTAGAAGAGGGAACAAAAGTATTCATAGGAAGGGATATGGAGAAAAAGCTTGGACCAGAGACTGAAGGGATGACCATTCAGAACTTGTCCCACTTGGGTATATAGCCTATATATATATATATATATATATATATATATATATATATATATATATATATATATATACAGCCAACAAAACCAGATAATATTGATGAAGCCAAGAAGTACATGCTGACAGGATTCTGATATATCCGTGTCCTGAGAATCTCAGCCACATCATGTCAAATACAAAGGTGTATGCTAGCAGGAAACAATTTAATCAGTATGGAGTCCCAGTTGGAGGAATTAGAGCAAGGATTGAAGGAGCTGAAGGGGCTTGCAACTCCATAAGAACAACCCCATAAGAACAACAATACCAAATAACCAGAGCTCCCATGATGAAACCAGTATCCAAAGAGTGTACATCAATAGACCCAAGATTCCAGCTGCATATGTCAGAGGATGGTGTTTTTGGGCACCAATGGAGAAGCCCTCGGTCATGCCAAGGCTGGAATCCTCAGTGTAGGGGAATGTTGGAGCGGGGCAAGAAGAGAAAGTGGCATTTCACTTTGGTCATCCTTCTTGAGCTTCATGTGGTCTGTGGATTGTATCTTGGGTAATTCAAGCTTTTGGGCTAATATCCACTTATCAGTGAGTGCAGAACATATATGTTTTCCCGTGATTGGGTTACCTCATTCCGGATGATATTTTCTAGTTCAATCCATTTGCTTATGAATTTCATGAAGTCATTGCTTTTGATAGCTGTGTAGTACTCCATTGTGTAGATGTACCACATTTTCTGTATCAATTCCTCCATTGAAGGGCATCTAGGTTCTTTCCATCTTCTGGCTATTATAAATAAGACTGCTATGAACATAGTGGAGTATGTGTCTTTGTTGTATGTTGGAGCATCATTTGGGTGTGTGCCCATGAGAGGTATAGCTGGGTCCTTAGGTAGTGCAGTGTCCAATTTTTTGAGGAAGCTCCAGACTGATATCCAGAGTGACTGTACCAGTTTTAATCCCACTAACACTGGAGGAGTGTTCCTCTTTCTCCACATCCTCACCAGCATCTGTTGTCACCTGAGTTTTTGGTCTTAGCCATCTCACTGGTGTGAGGTGAAATCTCAGGGTTGTTTTGATATGCATGACTAAGGATGCTGAGCATTTTTTAGTTACTTCTCAGCCATTCGATATTCCTCAGCGGAGAATTCTATGTTTAACTCTGTACTCCAATTTTAATAGGGTTATTTGACTCTCTGGAGTCTATCTTCTTGAGTTCTTTGTATATATTGGATATTGGCCCTCTTTTGGATGTAACATTGGTAAAGATCTTTTCTCAATCTGTTTGTTGCCATTTTGTCCTAATGACAGTGTCCTTTGCCTTTCAGAAGCTTTCCAGTTTTATGAGATCCCATTTATTGATTCTTGATCTTAGAGCACAAGTCATTTGTGGTTTGTTTAGAAATTTTCCCCAGTGCCCACGAGCTTGTGGCTCTCCCCGACTTATTCTTCTGTTGGTTTGAATGTGTCTGGTTTTATTTGGAGGTCCTTGGTCCACTTGGATTTAAGCTCT